>NC_083474.1:7390608-7425608 GCF_030014155.1 Tachysurus vachellii
GTGCGTTCATTTCAGGAAAACTTTACAGAACTTTTTAAAGCACAAGCGTGACTCAGGCTGCCACAGAGCAGAAGTGCTTTGTAGTCTCCTGCCAACACACATTCGCATGCTAAGACAAATAGATACACCATGTTGGAGAGGAGTTAGTACAATGACTTAATAGAAATAGAATTGTTTTTTTTTTTTTTTGGTGAATTGTGGAAATTCTTGTATAGGAAATCCTTCTTATCCAAAGATTCACTGCAGATCAGTTCTGACTTTTTTTTTTAGAAACCTTTGCACAGAAATGGTTTAAAGATGAGAACCTGCGGCTGTCATAAATCAGAGCAGAGATACAAGCAGATGTAGCTTCATATTCCTGAGGACGTACATCTGTCTGATCATCTTCAGCTAGTTTTAGCTGTTTGTTGGCTTTAATCTTATGTAAAGTAAAAGACAGATGACAACTTCTCTGTTTCCCTCAAGAGGCTTTGTATTATTTCTGTTTCGTGTGAGTGTGTGTCTAAGAAAAGACATCGCAAACGATTTCCTCTGTAATAAATGAACATAAAATTTTAAAAATAAAATTCTGACATTTTGGTGAATCTCATGTTTTACTTGTTTGATGTGCAGTAAACAAAAGCAGCCCGATTTATAGTAAGCTGTTGTTTTACAGTAGGTGGCTGAGAAAATGTAAATCTTCTTTACAGGTATTAGAGCGTTAGAAGTTTATGGAGCGTATATGTACATACATTCATTCATCTTTAGTAGGTGCTTTTTTCTGGTTCGGATCACAGTCGGTCTGGAACCCTAGTTAACGCCAACACTGAGAGTGAGGCAGGACCACGACATCGATGGGGTTTCTACAAAAACACCATGAAATGTCTAGTGAATATATCCACATCTTAATCTCATAGATTGAACCGAAGTCTACACTATTGTCAAAGATTTCACCTAGGAAATAAACAGTACCTAATGGATTGTATAGTTTAGCTCCGATTTCTATCAACTTAAGTCATTTGACAATTTTACTCATTTAATTCCAAAATTATTTTTATATTTTATATCTCCTTTGGGGGGGCACGGTGGCTTAGTGGTTAGCACGTTCGCCTCACACCTCGAGGGTTGGGGTTCGATTCCCGCCTCCACCTTGTGTGTGTGGAGTTTGCATGTTCTCCCCGTGCCTCGGGGGTTTCCTCCGGGTACTCCGGTTTCCTCCCCCGGTCCAAAGACATGCATGGTAGGTTGATTGGCATCTCTGGAAAATTGTCCGTAGTGTGTGAGTGCGTGAGTGAATGAGAGTGTGTGTGTGCCCTGCGATTGGTTGGCACTCCGTCCAGGGTGTATCCTGCCTTGATGCCCGATGACGCCTGAGATAGGCACAGGCTCCCTGTGACCCGAGGTAGTTCGGATAAGCGGTAGAAGATGAATGAATGAATGAATGAATGAATGAATGAATATCTCCTTTGATTTGCTGTGACACACACATTTGTTCCACTTATAAAAATAAATGTTTATGTTTTCGATGTTAAAAAGTCGATAATGTCCTGATTCCTTAGCTGCTAATAATTGTATTTATAAACAGATATTAAAGTGTACATACATATAAAATTGTCACACAGTGAAAGAAGTCCACAGTTATATCCGAGCATTTCTAAATCTTACTAATGTCCTTGTCCTGTGCCTGTGTTATAGATGGACCAAAAGCACTGGTGTGTGATCAGTGTGGAGCTCAATTCTCTAAAGAGGATGACTTGGAGACCCATCGGCACACACACACAGGTAATAAATTTCCTTCTGGTCCCACACCCAAGCATTTACCATTCTGCCTATGCATGTTAAATATTGTCCGAACTAAGGCAGGGGCAACACATCAGGGCTTTAGTAGGCTGTATTTCATCACTCTATCAGGGGACTAAACAGGAACAAAATAGTAGCGTGGTCCATATTGCAGAAATGTGACCCACTTGTTATTTATTATAACAGAATACCTAATGCGTGCTACATCCTCTACTGATTTCTAATCTTTGTTATGTTATACTTTGATTCTTCTACAAACTGCTCTGACTCAAAGCAGGCTGTTTAATTTAAGTGAATTTAGTGAACTTGGTGTGTATTAGCTAAGATTATTATAACTAGCAAGTCGATTTGGCTAGCAACATCATGTGTAGTGAGCAGTTGACCTTATGAACCTTTATATCATATGTTCGCAATTAAACAAAAACAATTGTTATTATTGTTAAAATAGTAACGTCAGTTAGCGATAGTCATTAACGTGAACATCGCTCAGTTCTTTACAAGAAGTTTAGTGTGTTTAAAGGTTTAAACAAAACATGCTCAAAAAGCGCAAGAATCAATGAAACACAGGAACCTCAGTGGGTTGTTTATGAGGATGAAACAAGACACAGGTGAGTGATTACGTATGTGACGTGATTACGTATGTGACGTGTGGGTGATGAGGGATGATAGGTAGTGCAGTTCATTGCAAATAAGGTTTTTTGCACATAATGGATTACATTATAAAATGATCAGGATTGCTGTTTGAATAATAATTCTGACAAATGAATATGTTAAGCAGGAGGTTTTTTGAAAATAAAAAAAAAAACTTCCAAAACTATTGAGGTCTGGACCTTTGTGCCATTATAGGTGGTTATGGCCATGCACTTTATCACTGCTCACCATCGTTATCTTCACTAAGCACAGCAGACAGCAACATGCTTCTGTTTAATGTGAATAAATCTTTCTTTTTTTTTTTTTTTTTCAGATTCTGTTTGTGTTCGGTTGTTGTGTTTTATGTTTCTAAATCCCACGTCATTTTAGGTCATGCTTGTGTGAGGAGCCGTGACATGCTGTTCTTCTTATGTAAATAGGTTATCAGCTTTGTGGACACACACATCAGAATACACACACTACACACACACACAAGAGACATGCACAATGCAATACAACAGTCCTTGAACCTAAAGGTCTGACCTCTAGTTATCTGTGTTATATGAGAAGCATCACTCACTCACTCACTCACTCACTCACTCACTCACTATGCTGCTACTGAGAGACAGACAGTAGAGTCTGTGAAGTTACAGGTGCTCCAGACTGCACTAATTAATATGCTCTCTGGGCATAAAAGTGCTCAATCGGGATAATGATCCACAAGTTGAGGCTATATAAAGGGTGAGTCCTAATTAAAGCAAGCTGCCATCATTTTTATGAGCATAAGGTTTGAAGAGCTAATCATCGTTACTACTCACTTATTAGAGCAGATTCATTTGTAATAAGCTCACATTTAAGTTGGAAATGTTTGCCCAAACACAATTTATCCTTCCTTGTGCGTGTGTACAGTGAGATCGGGGTGCAATATCTATCACCTGTGCTCCAAGGGGAGAAACACGATAACCCTTTTAAAAACTTTGGCGTGTAACTGTAACTCTTGTGACACAAACTGTATCAATAGTTAATGCCTGTGGGCATAGGGAGGTGCCCAGAAGTTTCTACCTGCTGTCCAAAACATGGAAACCTCAAGCACGCTGCTTCACCTTGGCTTTAGATACACTAAAATTTACAACAGGCCAAAATAGAAACAAACAAAAAAAAAAAAAAAACTCAGCTTCAGTGTTGGGACAAAAACATGTCTATATTACTGGATGGGGTTTTGGCTTCTGCAGATGTTCAGCGATATTTTTATTTCTGCTTCAAAATGTTGCTAAAATGTGGCATTGAACTTGGAGACAAGCCACGGATCCACTTTTTTTTTATTTTCTTTCTTTCTTTCCTTCTTTTTTTCTGAAGAGCCTGCAGAGCTCTCTAAATAAAACACTTGTCTATCCACCTCCATCAGGAATGATGCAAGAAAGCTAGAGGTGAACATCTCACTAAAGCTTTGAAAATATTGTCTCTAAATCCTAGAGCAAGGGAGTGGAAAATAATGGCAGGAGAGCTGATTTTGGTAGCACAGACAGAGAGAAACAACATCATGTGCCGGTGTTTACACTCTGCCAGAGCACTGTCACAAACTCAGAGCTGACCTACTTACAGGCTGTCTTAAAATAAAACAACAGCTAACGTCTCAGGACTGGGCACTCTTGAAAGCAGGCCAGGACATCACTGTCTCTCATTTTACTTATCGAACACACCGTGTTCTGTATCACGTCACCCACAGAGAACAACATTCGGGGCAGCATGACTTGACTTCATTGAATTGGGCCACCGAATAAACAGTGTTTAAACATGAGCAATGTATCTTGTTGTGTTAATTATTAAACAAGCTGTTCCTCACTCGGGTAGATTAGCCCAACAGCTTCTCTCATTCACAGAGATGAGGGGTCAAATGAGGTATCTGTCATTGCCAATATCAAAGCATAGAGTCTTACTAGATGCCGTGTAAATAGCAAAGTCTGAACATGTACAAAGGTTTAAAGAATCTCTGAATATTTATCTAACACTTCAGTGATTTTAGAATATTCAGCTACATCTGTGTCATATATATTCAACCTGAAGCAGATACTTTGTACTGTAGTATCTTTAATTATAATGTTGTCGACTTTATTTATACAGTAGCTTAGTCTTTTAAGCTTTTTCTTCCTTCCTTACTTTTTTTCCTTCATTCCTTCTTTCATTCCTTCCTTTTAGTGACCATGTTCTCCTTGTCAGGATTGTGGAGTCTAGCCCAGGAACACTGAGCAATGCATCCTGGATGAGACATCAGTCCATTACTCCACACACACACACGCACGCACACACGCACACACAAGCATGCACGCGCACACACACGCACGCATGCACACACACACACACACACAATTTTGTAGTCTATCCACCTGTGTGTGCATGCGTGTGTGTGCGCGTGTGAGTCTACGTGTAAAGAAAACAAAGAAACAAATAGGTAAAATAGGTCAATAGTTCCACACCTAGGGGTTTCTACACTCTTGTGTTTCTAGCAAGCACATTTCTAACATAGATCAATCATCCATAAGATTAAAACCATGTTCTGAAAGACACTGTTGACATGATTAGATGTTCTTGGTTCTTGGTGGTATGTGTCAAAGTAAGATCCTCCTGAATGCCAGCACTCTGCTTGTGCTAGCATTTGTGCTTGGATAGTTTTTGGGATGGTTTTCACCCCCGGAGTTTTCCTTCATCCTATGCTGAATCGTTTATCTCCTGAGAAGAGGATGACTCCTTGCTCATTCAGATTGCACTATGGCTACTAAATGATTGGATAAGGATTCAAAAGAACCTTTGTAGCCTTTACCAAGTTGAACAGTGATGTGACAGACACTGCTGTCCACCAGCATTGTTAAACACCAGCTGAGTAGATTAGTGTTCATGAGTACAGTACAGTTCTAACAAATCTGTCTGAGAAGCATTGATGCTGTTAGTCTACATTTTGGTATTTCTTCTAATTTGACAATCATCTGTAGCAAAAGCCTAAAATCTTGAGCGATTTATGCAAAAACTATATATATATATATATATATATATATATATATATATATATATATATATATATATATATATATATATATATATATGTATATATATCCAGACATATTCTGGTCATCAGATTTTCACACCACTTTGATATTCATGACACTCGGGATCTGTCCATCCCTCTGTAGCTAAGCAAAGCAGTGTGTAATTAAATTCCTGAGTTGTTGAAAAACAGCCTGTTATAAGGTCTTTATCGAATAAATATTGATTGCCTTTGTTTATTTCACAATGTAAATACGGCTCAAATTGGCAAGATGGGAATAATTTTGTTTACACTGGGAAATAGACAAGACTAACTTGCTTGTGAATACACAGATTAATTATCACACTTAAACTGCAAACAGAGACATGAATACACCCAGCTGCTTATCAGAACAGCGTGATCATCTTGGAGAAACATTTCTGAAGGAAAAAAGTGGCAGGATTATTTTTGGTGCTGTTGCTTTTATTATTCTTCTGGGAAGATGTTAAAGCCTATTTTCCCTTAACCTATAAGATTTAACCTTAATCCAGTCTATGGGTATATAATAAGGAGGAGTTTTGAATTTCACAATTTTGCCCTGTGTATTGGAATAAACTTTCTGCACATGTGTAACACCTATAATGCCCCAGATGAAACAGCCACGAGCAGACGAGGTACAGTACCTCCAGCTACTGTGTGTCTGGTGACATTCAGTCGAGCTTCTCTATGCAATCTTTATATCTTCTTTGCACAATTGATTGATTGATTGATTGATTTTTTTGTTAAACATCAGCACGTCAACGTTTTTTTTTGCTTCTTCGATCCAGCATGCCCGATGGACCAATAGATTACTTTCTACCATATTTACACATTTATATGACGGACGTTTCGGTACTGTAGACTCCCATTCAAAAAGGATAGCGCCTCATTTTAGATATAATATTTTTATTTATTATTTATTTTTATTATTTATATTTTTAAGTTTTTATACATTTATCCCCTAGTCTAGCAAACGTGTGGGAACAGGATTAGGTCTGTAACTTCTGCACAGTCCAGGCCTTTTGTGTCCCTGCTCTCCAGGGGTCATGGGGTCATCTGACCGGTGTGAAAAGCAAATTCTATCCCTTTTGTACAGCAAGACAGGGAGTGAGAATGTCTTGCTACAGCTGCTTTATCAGCTTAGAGAATAGAAAAAAGGAGTTTGGTTAAGAATTACCTTCAGTTCCTTGGCATTTTTCCCACTTTAAAATAAAGCCTGATCAAATCAAAGCAAGAAACAAACTAACATCTAAATGATGCCCCTTTGTGTATTTGAATAAAACCACTTAATAGGATTGATGTTTTGGCATTTGATGGATTTTTATTAGAATGCCTTTAGCATATTTAAGTATAGATTAAATTTAGATCAGTTTTGTTCTGTCCCACTGCTTATGCTGTCTTTTAGATTACATAAACTTAATTCAATCGAATTCAGTTCAATTCAGTTTTATTTGTATGGTGCTTTTAACAGTATTTATGATCACAGAGTAGCTTCTAAGCTGATTAGACCCTTAATGATGAAGTGAAAGGCAGTGAGAAACGAAGAGAAACTGCCTGAGACGACGAAATATCGGTGTTCGTTTTATAAGGCTGTAGGATGGTAAGATCAGTGTGTGCTGGCTTTATGAGTGTTAACAACGTATTTAAAAAGAAAACCATTAATATTCATAATAAATACAAACTCAGACTGGATTTAATACATAGTTATTTATATTTCTTTATTTTATATATAATACATATTTCAGATATTGTGCTGAAAAAACATGGCACTGAAATAATCTCATGGTTACTTTAAATAATCACAGAATGACTCAGTATGTTTATTGTGTGTGTGCGTGTGTGTGTGTGTGTGTGTGTGTGTGTGTGTGTGTGTGTGTGTGTGAGATAGAGAGAGGTGTTTGTTACTGATGCTGTGTGATAGGGTCATGTGAGGTCTGCCTGAGATTTCACACAACACACAACACTCCCTCTGCTGGCTTACATGAGGTATTTCTGCATTTTCTAGAACCAGTTCATGACCAAAATAGTATACAAATAGTTATTAATAATTCATATTAGCATACATGCCTTGAGTACTCACTGAATTTAGCACATGTGGCATTTAAGTGTCAGTCGCAAAGTATTTCAGGTCTTTTTCTGATTGACTTTTTTTCTGCAGTGAAAAAGCTTTTTGTTCGATTTTTGCACTCAGGCTTTGATTCCAAGAAATAATTATTCACACAGAATATAATGAATACATAAAAGGCGAAGGCTCTCTCTGACGTGCTTGTGTGTTTTTGATAATCTACCAAGCACCTGTTTCCTGTGACCTGGGGCTCATTACGAGCTGTGAAAGGCAGCTTGTTATGCTGGAATACTGATGTCCTGCAGAGAAACTCTCTCTCTCTCTCTCTCTCCCATTTTCTCTCTGCCTCTCTCCTTTTATTTATTTCTCGTTTCTTCCCTTCTTCTGCTTTCTCTCTATGTTTTCCCTGTTCTTTATTTCTTCAGAGGTATTCCATGTGCCTATAACAAGGCATCAGGTGGTTCAGGTTGTAAAATTGACATTTTCCATTTCTATTGCATTGATTATTTATTTTAATTAATGATGATATTTTACTGATTCTGTCTCCAGCCTTGTGAGTTTTTTTTTCTTAAATCCCTCACTGACATTCTCCAAATTTTTTCTGAGTATCTGCAATTGTCTACAGTTGTGCAAGTTCCAGTGACTGTCTTAAAGACAACAAAATACCCCGTGACAAATGTCTCATTGTCTTGTCTGATGAGATGCTGCTGAGACTTCTTTTGTGGGACAGAAAAGCCTTCTCGGCAGATCCGTGTTAAAAAAAGGACCCTGAGACTGTGAAAGAGTTGGACCTATGACTCGGGGAATAATAGAGAGGGTCATTCGGACATTGAGGCTGACGGTTCCCCCACTGTCCAGATGGCCTCTCGAATAAATCATAGCCAGAAGTACAATGCATTCTTACAAGAGGGCTTTAGCCGTGACCATTTGAGCTCAGGAATGACTCTTAACTCTTTGAATTATTAATAGGGTAAAGTGGTCAACATTTGGTCTATTATGAATGGGGTCTAATGAGGTTGTGAGAGCATGCAGGAAATCTAGTTGTGCGTGTGTCTAAAGCTCCCATGGCCTTTAAAAAAAAAAAAAACAGTAAAGAAACCTTAAAATGACCTATGAAGCTAAAATCTTCAGTGGTTCTGTTTTGATCGAACTATTTTTAAAATGCAGTATGCATACACCGTAGCTCTTTTTTAGCACATATTGTTTTTGAACTGTAAAGGGAATAAATCAGTCAGGTTAGATAAGGCACCACGGTGATTGCATGGCGTGTGGTGAAGATAAGCAGCTAGCTAGCTGTGTGTTTACTCTCGATGTATCCATCCTGGTTACGTTAATAGAATTCCAGAACATCTCTCTGACAGCTCTCGCTCTCCATATGAATCATCTGTATCTCATTCTCCACACTAATTCCAATTTAATTGCCTATTGCCCACAGGCACTTCAATGGCAGAAACAAATGGTTTGATTTTGGAGTCCTCATCAGACAGCATTTTAAATGCAACATGCTAACCCCACTTGAATGTCAATGAAGCTGTGGCACAGGCTTCTGTATACTAATCACTCCCTCTCTTATACTCAGCCTCACTCCTTTTCTCATATCTGATTAAAATGGATTTGTAGAACTGGGAAGGAGCAGGCAGGCTGTCTCCACTGTTGTAACTAATCATCAACAAAAGCGAGGAGCAGTTTGTTCTTATTTTTTGTATTTGATCTCTCTCTCTCTCTCTCTCTCTCTCTCTCTCTCTCTCTCTCACTCACTCTCTTGCTCTCTTTTAAAATGAATATAATAATTTGATGCTGATACTGCATTTTACCACCACCGAAGAAGAAGCTTAGTATAAGAATTACTAGGCATCACTGAAAGACTAAATGAGAAGAAGACTTAAACTAGGAAGAAGGATTGGAGCAATACTATATATAATGTGATATAACGTAAGGTTCTGAATTGTCTTCTGTGCCATTGCCTGTCTAATCAGATGCTAGCTCATTAAATTTTGCTTTGCCAATGGAAGCCTGTAGCAGGGCTCCAGTGTGTGCTCTTCAATTCAGTCTCAATCCACTCCTTATTGTCCACGCTCAGCAGGGGCAACTAGGTCCCCCACATAGACATTCCTCTCATCTGCCTCTTGATTCCCCTGACCTCTCACCCCAATGTACTGTAGCTCATGGTCTAAAATCTCCAATCTTCCAGCAGCAGTATTTATTTCCATCCCTATTTCCATCCAAACTGGTTATGATATTATGCGTATCGAACATTCGTTACATTTTTATAATATGTAGAACTGGTTACAGTATATACCTATTGTGCAGGTCAGGCAGTTAACAGAATGATAAGCAGTCACAACATTTATTCCTTCAAATAAGTAAGGAACAGTGTGGATGTAAGGATTACGCATGCTTTATAGATCTTTCCAGTGATTTTTTTTTATCTCTTGCTCATACAAAAAAGCTCTCCTTTCAATGTCTGTATGTTTCTTCATTAAAGCTACACTACATTTCATAATGCAGGTTCTGTTCTGATAATTTCCACTTCTTGGATACTTCTCATGGCTAAGAGTGATAAACAATACACTAGCATGGAAGTTTCAATTACAGCCTTTGAATCATGTGCATCATGTGATCTCTCTGTGTTACAGACGTGTAAAATAACCTTATTGTTCACTTAAATGTGATTGTCACAGTTACTGAGTATCAGGTGGACCAACAAAAATGTTCAAACAAAGCTGGTCTTTTTGTTTCAATCACTTTGTTAGTCCTTACTGTGACTAACTTATCAAACAGCAGTGCAATTGCCAAAGCTGTGGTTTTACTTTGCCTAGCCAGTTAAATAAAAGATCTTGTTAAAAAGGGGAAAAAAGATTTCCCTCATGATCTGATTATTTCCTGAACAGTTCTGTTATATGTAGCAAGTCTGCTAACAACAGCTAGCAAACCGACCTACACTATAATGCCTGATCATTTTATTTATTTATTTTTATACCTGATATGTGTTCCCTGTATATTTTGTCAGAAAGGTTCATCATGACCACAGTTATATTAACATGCACATCCATGAGCTTCTTTTCCAGTTAGACTAGATTTTTCCTTTTATTGTATAATATTGAACTCTCACTCTTTTACTCCCAAAAAAAATTTTTTTGGACAAAAAGTTTTTTCTAAAGTGTTGGTGTGGAGTCATATTCTATAAAAATAAAATAACTCACGTTCGCCTCACATCTCCAGGGTTGGGGGTTCGATTCCCGCCTCCACCTTGTGTGTGTGTAGTTTGCATGTTCTCCCCGTGCCTCGGGGGTTTCCTCCGGGTACTCCGGTTTCCTCCCCCGGTCCAAAGACATGCATGGTAGGTTGATTGGCATCTCTGGAAAAAAATTGTCCGTAGTGTGTGAGTGCGTGAGTGAATGAGAGTGTGTGTGCCCTGCGATGGGTTGGCACTCCGTCCAGGGTGTATCCTGCCTTGATGCCCGATGACGTCTGAGATAGGCACAGGCTCCCCGTGACCCGAGGTAGTTCGGATAAGCGGTAGAAAATGAGAGAGAGAGAGAGAGTGAGTACTATAGAAATTTTAAAGCAACAATGATCATTTTGTTGTTGTTGAATAACAATGTTTTTTTTTAACTGTTTATTGTTAGATAAATTATTAGACCTGATAGAATTATACATGCATCCAAAGTCTCTTTGAGTTATTATGTGAATAATGAGTGATTTTTTTTTTCTTTTTAAAGTCAGACTGCACTATGACATTTGGAAGTGTCTGACTGTTGGTAGGAACTATTTTTAAACAGTATATTAATTAGCTGGAACAGATGCTAGACATGCATTTCCAGTATGAGGAATATGAAGAAAGGTAAAAACAGTGACAACTGAGAAGAATACAGTAAAGTGTGTGACAAAAATGATTATATAACTAATCCAAGTACAACAAGCAGTCAAGTCATATTTAAATGCTTCATTGAGTGAAAATGCAGATGCTTTATGTTTCGTTTGTAGCTGAAATGTTAGCCAAAGATTTATTACCAGAGAGAGAGAAAGAAATGATAAAGACTTTAACTACACAAAGATGCCACTCTCATGGATTCTTGTGCTTACTAATTGTCCTGTCCAGGTATAAATACACTTACATTACGTACATTAAGTTATGTTTAACATGCCTATAGGCTAAATAATACATTTACTAATTGTCCAACCTAGTATTTTGGACCAACATAGATTAAAAAACTAAAAGAATAACAAGAATCAAGTGTATGCTGTGCATATTTATACATGTATTTCACTGTTAGATAGTGAACAAAATGTTTAAAGTTTATGTATAGAAAAAAGGAAGCTCTGTAAAGCAGAAGGAAGATATCTACTGTATCTTCTGCTACTGTGGAAGGCTGACACTTATCTTGTGAGTGTGGCCAGCTCCATTAAAAGGCCCATTCACCTCAGCTTAAGCAACTCTGTCAGCTACTTCAGAACCATTAAACCTCTGCTGGGAGTGTGCTGAGTGGAAACAGAGATATATAAAGAGTACGAGAAGCACATTGTGCTCTCTCAGGAGCCAGATAGATGGTATAAATAGATAGAGTTGTAGAGGTAAATTATTCCTAAAGACACAAGCAAGTAGGCATAGCTTTGTACTTGTCTTCCTTTTTTCCTCTTCTGCACAAGTAGCATGTGATGTATCATTGTTCTGTTTGCTCTGTAAAACTTAGACTTTTCCTTGCCTCTGGCTTGCTCATTAGGAATAAATTTAAATTCAAAATTTATTATCTGTATATTTCTCTAAAAGCTGCTTTGTGACGATGCCCATTGTTAAAAGCACCATGCAATTCAATTTGAATTTAATTTTAAATGTGTCTCTATAGCGTTAAAATAACTCCCGGATGTAATATTAGAGGATCACACCCTCATCTGGGTTATATTATATATTTCATAATGTGATTATAGAATTATTTCCCTTCCTAACCTTTGTAATCTATTTCCATGAAGTGCAATTGCATATCAAAAAGATTCGTTCTAGTTATTACATGAAGTCTATCTAACGTGTAGTTATCAACTGTTCACTGATGGAGACTTAAGTGCAAAACTGTTCACAGTATAAAGTGATAGATTGGAATCTAAGTGATACTATCCACAGCAATCCCATGTATCTTGAGTAGGGACAAGCAAGCCCTAGTGAATCAATAGTGAGGAGCCTCCAAGTGATGAGATCTCCAACCAGGAGTAGGGCATTGGGATGGATCAGGCAGGTCTGGAGAGAAGAAGTGGCCAAGAACACAAGGAGCTCAGGAGTAACATGTGTATGCTTGTAATCATGCAATGCTTAAAAACAATGTACATACTAACTATGGCAGTATAACTAAAAGTGGGACCGAGAGGGTGACATACATTACCATTACCATTGACATACATTACCATTACCATTACCATTACTCTACCATTACCAAAACTGAGTGAACGTGTGAGAATGGGGGGACACAACATCCAGACATACCAGTACACCAAAACATGAAGCTCTGCCCATTAGCCCACCAGATCTGCTCCTTCACCTAGACCTTGTCTTGACTAAACAAATATATTTTCATCCTAGACTTAAACGCTGAGACTCTGACTGAATCCCACACTTTAATTGGAAGGTTTTGCAAAAGAAAGGTCTTCCCCCTGCTGTAGCCTTCACTATTAGAAATGATGTGGTAAGCTGTCATATATAATGAAACCATAAATCTTAGTCATAGTATTTCTAGTAAGATAATAAGCAAGGTGAATAATGGTTATAGAATAGCAATTGTGCAAGAATGAACGATTCTTTCTATAAGTCTTTATTTACGTGCTTTTTTGTTATTCAAAATTAGCTGCCTCTGTTCTCTTGTTTCGCTGTCTGATAAGCCACAAATGAGGGAATAATAGAAATACAGGAGAAAATGCATAGGGTAGGAAGAGTACTTTTCAGGCAGTATTTGCACAAAATTCCCATTACTAGCAAGCAATCGGTGATAGAGAACAGAGGCTGATTTTTATGTGTCTCAGGTGCTATTGTGGCTTTTTCTCCTCTTGTTTCTCTGAGCTATGAGGAAAATGCTGATTGATTGACTGGGAAGTCAATCCTGGCCTACTGTTTATAAGCCCACCTCTGGGAATTCACATAGATTTTAAATTAGAGACAGCTTTAGTTTAAGCAAGAGCTGCCAGACTGCACAGTTTACAAGAAGGAAAGAGAGACACATAGTGCTTTTCCACTGGCGAGTGCCATACATGATGCTGATGGCTAAGGTTGAACCAGTCCGCAAAAAAACTAGTTGTCGGTTCTGATCTATCACAAAAATGGTGATAAAAAAAAATGGTTAGGTAATATCAGAAGGTTTTATTATGTCACACGAAAGAAAGAGGAATACCTCACACCTCCAGGGTTGGGGGTTTGATTCGCGCCTCCGCCTTGTGTGTGTGGAGTTTGCATGTTCTCTCGGTGCCTCGGGGGTTTCCTCCGGGTACTCCGGTTTCCTTCCCTGGTCCAAAGACATGCATGGTAGGTTGATTGACATCTCTGGAAAAATTGTCCGTAGTGTGTGATTGCGTGAGTGAATGAGTGTGTGTGTGTGCCCTGCGATGGGTTGGCACTCCGTCCAGGGTGTATCCTGCCTTGATGCCCAATGACCCCTGAGATAGGCACAGGCTCCCCGTGACCCGAGGTAGTTCGGATAAGTGGTAGAAAATGAATGAATGAATGAATGAATTAAGATCTACTACCTAATGACTTAGCTAATACCATGCAAAAAAATATTATATATAGTGTAGTTTTTATTTACAGTGTAGGTGAAAAGATTGAAACACTTAGAGTGAAACACGTAGATTAGTGAAGTAGTGGAGTGGTTCAGGAGCAGTGGTGGAGATACGGTGCGTGGTCGTACGATGGCCTTTTTTGGAGGCAAGGCTGGTCCTAGGGGGAAATAGTGCCCTTGGGTGCAGTCAGGGAAGGGACAGCCGTCAGGTAGTGCAGGCTTTGGTGGATAGCGTCGTCCATGGCTTACCATATCCCTGGGGAAAAAAGTCCCTGAATTTATCTACATCTTGGGTTATTGTTAAGTTCCTCTGAATGTTATTTATCTGTGTGTGGGCTTCCACAGGGTTCTTTGGTTTCTTTCCATGTCACAAATACATGTATGGTAGTCCATTACTAGATTGGTATCTCATCCATGGTTAGTCCCTCTTCACACTCAGTATTTCCAAGATCCAGATTCACCACAACTCTGAATGGGATAAAGCAGTGAATGTACATGAATAAATAGAAGGTAAAATTAAACCTGGTTCTCAATCAGACCTGAAACTTGTAAAGCCCTTAATATCTGGTACTACATATGAGTATTTTGTTGTTTTTTTTATCTTTTATCCTGTGGAAATTTGAGGTGATTATTAAATGTATGTAGGTGCAATGAATACTGTCTCCAACATCAGCAAGAGCCAGAATCTTTTCTTGTATAATTATTTTATAGCCATTGCATTATACTAATTATTTGCTTGAAATGAGTTATTAATTATGTAATAAGTGCTCATTAAAAGTCTCTCTCTCTCTCTCTCTCTCTCTCTCTCTCTCTCTCTCACTCTCTCTCTCTCTCTCTCTCTCTCTCTCTCTCTCTCTCTCTCTCTCTCTCTCTTACACTGATCTAGGCTCAGACATGGCTGTATTTTGTCTGCTGTGTGGGAAACGCTTCCAAACTCAGAAGGCACTGCAGGGCCACATGGAGGTCCATGCTGGTGTGCGCAGTTACATCTGCAGCGAGTGTGATCGAACTTTCCCCAGCCACACGGCTCTCAAACGCCACCTTCGCTCCCATACAGGTACGCTTCTCTTTACCTTGTTACGGGAGCCTGCGACAACTGGAGTTAATTGCTTATTTTAGTTGTTCTGTTTTGCCAAAACTACAAATTGATAGTTATTTCAGGCAAAGGTCATCTTATTTCCACTCTTGTATTTATTTCAAGACTCTGGACTTTTTGGACTTGATATCAGGTTTTCAGAGAACTGGTAGAAAAATGCACATTTTGTGCCAGCCTGCATGGCTTAAATCATCTTTTGTATGAGCTCAGTTTACAGGTATTCCTGCACAATGACATGCCAAATATTAAAAAGCACTGTTGTACATGGCATGAATGTTGGTACCCCAGGATAATAATAATAATAATAATAGGGGGGCACGGTGGCTTAGTGGTTAGCACATTTGCCTCACACCTCCAGGGTTGGGGGTTTGATTCCCGCCTCTGCCTTGTGTGTGTGGAGTTTGCATGTTCGCCCCGTGCCTCGGGGGTTTAGTGTGTGATTGCGTGAGTGAATGAGAGTGTGTGTGTGTGTACCCTGTGATGGGTTGGCACTCCGTCCAGGGTGTATCCTGCCTTGATGCTCGATGACGCCTGAGATAGGCACAGGCTCCCCGTGACCCGAGGTAGTTCGGATAAGCGGTAGAAAATGAATGAATGAATAATAATAATAATAATAATAATAATAATAATAATAATAATAATAATAATAATGATAAAATGGATAAAATTAGTACCTACCATTTTGCAAACCTGGATGATGAGCCCCACCCCATGCAATCCCAGAATTGGCTCTGACTTCAATATTTAGTTAAAGTGTGTATGTATGTGTGCATGGTATCCAGTACACACTTAAGGGTGTATTCCTGCCCTGTGCTCTGTGTTCCTGGGATAGTCTCTGGATCGACCGTAACCCTGACCGGGATTAAGCGTTATTGAGGAATAATGAATGCACATGAAAAATCAAACAGCTTGTTGGATTAAACACAATCACAAAACCCTGTGTTAGATTATATCATTTTAGAATGTAGGGAATTTGCAGTTTTTGGTATTGTGCTTGTGTTAATACCTTAGGGTCAAAGTGCACATTTGGCCATATCATTTTGCTAAGACATGTGTTTGTCTGATTCTGAAGCCTCTCTCCTCTCTACATTCTGCACATGTAGTGTCTTCTCATTAATATGCCATTCCTGTTCCCTCTCCGTTTCACTGGCAGGCCATTTGCAGACAGTGGCGGCTGTCTAATGTTCACAGCTGTGCTTGATAGGGCAGACAGAGACAAGCGAGCTGGATTGTTTATTGCACAGAAAGCTCTCTGAAGCTCCTTTTAGATCGTCTTTCATGCAGTTTAATGCCATTTTGTCAGACATCTGGAGTTTTTTAAATAACGAAGGTTTATTTTACTTTGAATTTTGCACACTGTTCTGTCGTTAAGCATTCGACTTAAACAAAGATGTGGACGTCTTCACAGTTTGCGACACAGCAGCGTTCGGAGTGGCTACCTACCCAAAAAAAGATCAATACAGTAAATGTAAAATCTAATACGCTAGAAAAGAGTTCTTTGTATGTGCTGGGTAATTGACATTACTAGTGTGTGTCGAATCTTCCCAGGGCTGAACGTTAGCACATTAGCATGCCTGCGGCGATGCGAGTCTGGCCGACTGGCTGCTCGCCTCAGCTCCATTAACTTTAATGACAGACAGGCTGCAGGGCTTTTTGCAAGGTGCATCTGATCAGTTGATGCAGGTACCTAAAGAGGACTGCTCTATATATCATCATATATCTAGTCTCGCAGGGCTTTAACCTGCCCTTCCTCTCCACTCCGATAAAAACCTCATTCATTTCAGACTGCCACTATTACTAAGAATGGAATTGAATGTGAATAGTATGCCATGATGTGCTTTGGGATTATTTTTTTTTTTTGCTTTGTCTCTTAAGATGGGGGGTTTACACCGAAGCATGACAGTACATAACAAGAAATGCAATTTATTTCGAGGCACGGCTGCCACTCGGACAGGGAGATAATGAAAAGCATGGGTCACTGCTGATGGCTTAAAGTGTGGCCGGCTGTGCTGAGATGCATTAAATATTGGGAGCTTTATACGCTCGACCGCATCCCATGCTGCTGCCTGAGAAAATGATATAAGAAGCTGTTAGTGAGCGCATAAAAGCAATTAGCACCCAGCCAGAGCCAGTCAACACACACTATACTCAGCTATCACGGATTATTGGCATTTTAAAAGCTACTGCTCAACAAGAAGCCTATTGAGATTGCAGTTCATAGGGATGTTTTGGATAAATGAAACCATCTTAACTGGTTTATTGTATAATGTCAGAGAGTATGATGTTTCTGTGGAACAGGTGACCACCCGTACGAGTGCGAGTTCTGCGGTAGCTGCTTTCGGGATGAGAGCACGCTGAAGGGCCACAAGCGCATCCATACTGGAGAAAAACCCTACGAATGCAACAGCTGTGGCAAAAAGTTCAGTCTCAAACATCAGCTGGAGACACACTACCGCGTACACACAGGTCAGAGCTCCGAATCCTCACACAACCCTGTGCACTGTTAAACACTTCAGTTCCCATTAAGTTATTTTTTAATTTAGCAAATGTCTAGGGAACTATATGGGATTGGTTTTGAGAACTAAGAAAGTTACAAAAATTATAGATAAAGCTGATAAAACAAACTGTGCTTGAGGTGGAATTACTGGCTAATTGCTGCTCCTCTTCACTCTTAAATAAGGCAGTTGCTAAGCTTTCCTATCAGGTAGCCTGTCAAATAATTGACTTTTTTTTTCGTCAAACAAGGCCATAGCACTGGACTAGGTGCATTTAGATAATGAGAGCAGAGAGGCGCTCGCAGCCAAAGGCCAGTAGTGCAGTAGACAGCCAACAATGGAATCAGTGACATTTAAACCCACTGTCAATGACAGATCAATAATCAGTTTGCTGCTGACAATGACAGGCTGTTAGCTTACCTTGTTACCCATTTGTGATTTTCATTGCACAGCTACACTGAGGTTTCTTTCCCCCAGGAGTCACTTTGTTTGTCAATTTCACCAAAATGTAAAACTCGTTGAAAAGTACTTGCTATACTAATAAATTCACTGCGTTTTGTTCCTTTTATCGAATAAAACGTATTTATTCGAAGCTGTCAAATTGAAGTATTGAATATTTACCCACCCGAATCATACAAACCCTTGTACGGCACATGTTTATCACAATCCAATTCACAAAGCAAATCATTGTGAGTGATTATTCATGTCATTTAAAAAAACACACACATCACTGCAGTGTTGATAACAGTGTAAATCTGTTATTACTGTGACCCCAAAATGTTATTAAATGTCCATATTATCTTCAGGTGAGAAGCCATTTGAGTGTAAGCTGTGCCACCAGCGCTCACGAGACTACTCAGCCATGATCAAACACCTACGCACTCACAACGGAGCTTCGCCCTACCAGTGTACCATCTGCCAGGAGTATTGCCCCAGCCTCTCGGCCATGCAGAAACACATGAAAAACCACAAGCCTGAGGATGTTCCCCCAGACTGGAGGATTGAGAAGACCTATCTGTACCTATGCTATGTGTAAAACAGCTGAAGAAAGGAACGAAGAAAGAAGAAAAACTGGTGGCTCATTCATTCATTTTGCTCGAAGCTGGGCCAAAGATGGAGAAGGAAAGTGATCAAATCTGTTGTGTAAATGTTTTATTTTTTTTTATGCCATTTCCAAATGCACATGTCCAAATTCATCTCTGGGGACATTACACTGTTCTTGTTTTGGTAAATGGAACATATTGTTAAGATGACTTTTAAAAAAAAAAAACAATTTAATTAATATGATATGTTATATAAGCCCTAGCACAAGTCTCACTAACAAGATCCAAGCTCGTCACTTACTTCATTCCACATGTAACACCGATAAGTAATAACATACCTTTTTATTCATGTTAAATATTTTTAAAGACCGATGATAAAAATGAACAAAAAATGTTTGCAGAGGCCAAGTGTACAGAAAAGCAGATGATTGTGTGACAAGCCTCAAAATTACCTTTAAAAAAATAAATAAATAAAATTGAATAAAAAATGATCTGCAGTGCAAGAAGATCACAGCTTATTTTGAGTGGCAAAAGCACTTATTGGCCATTTGATAACAGGTAAACTCAAATAATGCTACTTTATGATCACAAATTATAAAGGATGTTTCAGGGATGTGTTCATAGAATAACTACACTGTGCACTTTCATAACTGAGTTTGATGTCATGACTACAATGTTCAGTATAATCATGAAAACACACAGGGGATTTAGTTTGCTTGTCATTCGCTTTCCGACATTCTCCTACCATTAAAATGAGTGTTAGGCTAATCATAACATTTTAAAATGCATATTTTTGTGATACGGAAATCATTAAGTGATGCACAATTAGTGGACTTACATTTAGGGCTGCACACATTAATAATAATAATATATATATATATATATATATATATATATATATATATATATACATATATATACATAATTATGCCGTATATAGCTATATGCTGGACGTTGCAATAGGGTGTTATGTTCAGGCATTTTAAGATGAATTATCCAGAAGGATAAATAAAAATGAGGACGTTCAAATAAATAATAAAATATAAAGATCAAAGTAAACTAACTAGAAGAGATTAAAGAATAAAATGCAGTATTCAGCTCTACAGATGTTATCGTTTCATGGCTTTTTTTTTTTTTTAAAAGTTACTTGAATTACTTGATTGTCTTGTGCTTGATTTGTTTTTATATCACAGCACTGGTGCATACACTGATGATGGATCAGAAGGTTTCTATAACAGCAACTCTGATTGTTGTTGCATTGTTGTTTCTATAGTAACACATTTAAAGCGACTTGTTTGGCAGATGCTGCAAATAAACTGAGGTTTTCTGTGAGGAGAAAATATGGAAGGAGTCTCCAGTGTCAGTGCTTCGTAACAGTCAGAGCTAAACCTGTAACTGTAAGCTTTCCGACTTGCTGCGTTTCTGTCGCATTAACTTCGAGACAGAGCGAAACGTAAGGTAGTGACTTTCATAGCTGCTATAATTTAAGTGACAACAGGAACAAACCTGTTTCATGGATGTTCTACAGCATTACTGTAAGTATATTTGGGTTACATAAAAACGATGAGGTATCATTTTTTAATTAAAAAAAAAAAATCACTGACAAATTTCTGTATTATAAGAGTATAAAAAAACTTCAGGACATGCTGTAACAGCACAATCCCTTTTGCGTGTGTGATGAAACTTGTGGTTTATTCGGCTGCAGTTAGGACATTGGATTATACATGGATTATAATCCTGTACAAAGATTCAGTTAGCCATAAAGTAGTCATCATAACCTGCACTCGGTAAGTGCACAAAGATACTCTTTGCATTATTATCAGGTTTGTCATTGCTCAGCCCTCTGTGTGCTACCTCTTCATGGCTCTTTGTTTTGCACAAAAGCAAAAGCACGTACGATTATGTTTATAATTTGCGACAGTTATTTTTAATTCATATCTTCTGCTTAATTCTCAGAGACGGTGATTTATTTGACATCACATTTACACTCCGTATCCGGTTTACCATTTTAGAACGAAACAGACCGTATCCTGATGTATTAATTCGTTTTATAAACTGTTTATGAGCTACGGTATAAGGGTGAAGCTTAAGAATAGAAGTGTTGTCTTTTTATGTGGAAATGATTGTAAAGTGGAATTGTCAAGTCACATGCGGTTCTGCTAAGTACATAAAATGTGTGTAATGTTACTAATGGGGGGGGAAAAAATGCAAAAGCAACAAAAAAAAAAAAATTGAATTAAAAAAAAACCCAGACAGGAGCCAAATGTGGCAATTTGATAAGAAAAAAGAAATGGTGTATTTTTGTATTCTGTAACGTGCAAAATCTGTCCACCTGTTTATAGTTGAGTGAGTACTTTTACAGTAATTTTTGCATTGTGTTTGTTTTTTGGTGATACTTTTTGTGCCTCTTTTACAATGTCGACGATGTTCAGTAGTAGATGTTTGTAAAGCTTGTATTGTGGTCACAGCTGCTGGGTGTCAGTTTCTCATTACTTATTATATGCCAAGATCCACAGGCCTACTAGGATCACGAAGCACAAAATACCTAACAGAAAAGGCAGAAATGTTTTGTTTTTCTGTTTGCTTGCGTTGTGGTCACAGCGTATTCACTGTGAGATCCAAAACACATTATATGCAGTTATATGCAGGTTTTGTGTGTGTGTGTGTGTGTGTGTGTGTGTGTAGTGTGAGTCAAAGAATTCTTGTGGTCAAACTGTTTCAGTGTGTAAACGCATTACTTATGAGAAAAGAAAATAATCTTCCATGAATCCACAAAATATTTGATTTGAATATTTTTCTAAAAGCATTTTACATTCATTTTGTTGCTTCATTTTTAGATATCACGTGTCCAGAAATACCGAAGGAAATTGTCCATTGAAAAGGATTGTGACAAACAGGGATGTAGGGATTTATTTCTTTACTGCACAACCAGATCACAAGGATGAAATGAATTCTGGGAAAGCAATCAATAAGTATTGTTGTTAAAACATTGTTTTAATTTAGTTAGATTTGTCTATAATGAGTTACTTTAAGCAAGGGGTAAAAATAAAAAGGTACACTGTGAAAACATTTTTCAGATTAGCCTTTACAGAAAAATCACTTTAATTTTGTATGTTTTTCACATGTGACAATGCGAGTAATATGCGAACAACTGTGTAAGTACATTTTAACCTGTCGTCAGCTCAAGGATATGTGACATTAATGGAATAGCGCGATCACGTGAAAACAACACATGGAAATAAATGAATCAAATACGTATTTAAAATAAAGACATGCACTACATGTAAACAATACACATGATTAAAATGTGAGGAGTTTAAAAACAGTTTGTATGGCTTTTCTGTAAAGGAGGATCTTTGTTATAGGGTTTGCAATAAAACCATATGCACAGCACAGAATTGAGAAAGTGGCATCCCTGTGTCACTGTGTTTTATTTTTGCCTCAACCTAGAAGCAGCCATTTCCCTCAGTGCTCCTTTATATGTGCCATTCACATAAAACTTCAATAAGTAATCATAAACTTTTAAACTATTAAAGCACTGAGAATCCATGTTGGACCAAATAAAATCTGTTTTTCAATTCTAGATTATTTTCTTGCATTGACATTTTGCTTTTACGTTCAAATTATTTACATTAATTGTCTTTCAGTTCATTGTCTACCTCAGCACCAATTCTTTATAAAACCCTAAAAGGTGCCCAATTACAGCTGTTCATTTTCTCAATTGTGCATAATATTTTTTTTAATTATTTTATTTTATTTTTAGGATTTGGAGGTTATTTCTATTTTGGATTGTTGTATTTTTTTTTCTCTGTAGTTTCAGCATAAAGTTGATAAGCTGTCTTTTTGAACTGTGTGATGGCATTGATGCGGATTGAGGTGTTTTGTTTCTCTCCTCTCTGTGTGTGGGCTCAAACACAGCTCTGTGTTACTGTTAATGTTGTCTGGGGTGTGGAAAAATAATAAAGATATAAAAGAGACTTGATGAGAAGTTCTGTATTTTATTATACTGATATTATTGTTGACTAAAATCAGGTAGAAAAGTTTTGCTTTCTCTAGTGGTACAGATATTAAAAACAGGTAATAGTTGTGATGATTTATGGTAACCTTATGGTGACGAAAATATGACTACGTTTAATTATTGCAATAAGATTAAATCTAATTTGCAATAGTTGTAATAATGTTATAGGCTAGTGTTTTTTATTTTTACATTTATTAATAAAGATATTTGATATTTTTATAATGAAATCAGTGTAAAAAGAAAAGATTTTTTTAAGCTAAGGGATTTATGGATATTTGCCTTCTTTTTCTAATTTCTAGTGTATATATATATATATATATGTTACTACAAATAGTGTACATATTTGAGCATGGGAGCTCTTTTTACTTGAGGCTTTACTGAATTAAAGGAATGACTAGAAATTCTTCACATACAGACATATAACTAAATGCATTAAATGCATTTTACCAACCTTTTAATCCTCTATTTTTTAAAACACAATATTTTAAAGACAGCAATGGTATTAATATATTGAAAACTTTTGCTACCCATTGGAAATATCTCAAATATCAGCGTCTTGTATTTGTGTTTCAGTACACTGTAGGCTAAACAGTGATCTTATATATAATATTTATCAGTCACAGATGTAGTAGAATGTGCTTGGTCACACATGAATGTTTATGTGTAGAATTACATCTCATTCTCTTTTTTTTTTTTACATTAAGTAAACTGGCTTTTATAAATGATTTTATACCGCCATCTAGCGTTTACACTGGTTTACTGCAGTTTTAAATACAGTTGAGAAACTATACTGGTGAAAACATGATGCTTATTCTATACCTGCAATCGAATTTTCGTATTTTTATTGGGGTTTTTTCTTGTTTAATTTTTAAAACTTGATATTTAGTGTAAAATACAATTTCAAACTCAGGTGTGTTACCATATGTTTATAAATGTATATACATAAAAGTTCATATAAAATACATTTTCTGCTGTACAACTTTCTTACCAGGCATATGTGTTATGTTTCTATGTCCTCATATGACACGTTTTTTTATTAAAAGTATCTATCTATCTATCTATCTATCTATCTATCTATCTATCTATCTATCTATCTATCTATCTATCTATCTATCTATCTATCTATCTATCTATCTATCTAGATAGATAGATAGATAGAGGGTGGTAGGCAGAGGCTTTGTCTCCACCGCTTAGCTAAGGGGCCAGCTCCTCATACAGGGACTCAGTGTCCGCTCCAGTGTTAATGAAATCTACCAGCTTGTGACTTTGCTTGCTTATTCTGATGTGATCCTTTAACAATGGCTTGGAGGAGATAAGAAAGGTCTGGATCATCACTAGGTCTCCCTTCAGTGATTAGCAAGGTGGGGCCTCCATGGATCAGATTTATTTGTTCAGCACATCCTGCAGATGCTCGAATGGATTGAGATCTGTGGAATTTGGAGGCCAAATCAACACCACAAATTTGTTGTTGTGCTCCTTAAATCATTCCTGAACCATTTTTGCTTTGTGGCAGGGTGCATTATCCAGCTGAAAGAGGCCACAGCTATCAGGGAATACCGTTTCCATAAAAGGGTGTACATGATCTGCAACAATGCTTAGGTAGTTGGAACGCAGGGCTGTCAATTGTCATGCATTGAGAGTGACAGTCACGCATTTGGGTGTTTTGTCACGCTCTCCCGCCACACATCGTATTTTTCACGCAGAAAAACCTTTTGACTATTTATCATATATTTAATAAGCCGCAGCGCCCAAAATCTATCAGTCCTCACCGCTGTCTCTATGGAACCGGGCAGGAATCAAACGTGTCTCCCCTGGAGTTCTTAGTTGAGCCTGACACTTATCAGCCAATCAAAAAAAGAGGCTACACAATAGCCAATCAGAAAATAGCACTATCTGGGTAAGATTTAACGCAACAACCAATGAAAAAAACATCTCTGGACGGGACATGAGACGCAAAATGTCTGGGCTTGAGCTGAACTGTTTTAAATGGGAGGAACATTACAAATGATAAGGGAGTCCAAAAAGGCAACAAACACAATAAACACCAGTCATAATCTCTCTCTCTCTCTCTCTCTCTCTCTCTCTCACACACACACACACACAAACACACACACAAATTAATAAATGGAAATTAAATAAATACTTTGTATTTATAAACACAACAACTCCCCCATTATTGGAGATGGGTTGGAGATGTCACGCTTGCCTGTCTTCAAAACTTGAGAGCCCTGGGTATGTGTCAAAGTAACATCCAGATGGATGGCAGGACCGAAGGTTTTCCAGCAGAACACTGGCCAAAGCATCAAACTGCCTCCACCAGCTTGCCTTCTTGCCATAGTGCATCCTGGTGCCATGTGTTCCCCAGGTGAGTGATGCATACACACCTGGCCATCCACGTGATGTAAAAGAAAATGTGATTCATCAGACCAGGCCACCTTCTTCCATTGCTCCGTGGTCCGGTTCTGATGCTCACATGTCCATTGATGGCGGTTTCAGGGGTGGACTGGGGTCAGCATGGGCACCCTGACTGGTCTGCTGCTATGCAGCCTTATACGCAACAAACTGCGATGCACTGTGTATTCTGACACCTTTCCATCAAAACCAGCTTAAACCTCTTCAGCAATTTGAGCTACAGTAGCTTGTCTGTTGAATCGGACCACACGGACCACTTTTGACAGATACTGACCACTGCAGATTGGAAACACCCAACAAGAGCTGTAGCTTTGGAGATGTTCTCACCCAGTCTTCTAGCCATCATAATTCCCTTGTCAAACGCACTCAAATTATATCCTTATGCTTGACTATCTTTCCTGCTTTTAACACATAAACTTTGAGGAAAAAATGTTCACTTGCTGCCTAATATATGCCACCTACTAACAGGTGCTGTGATGAAGAGATAATCTGTGTTATTCAAATCAAATCAAATCAAAATCAAATCAAATTTTATTTGTCACCTACACACACATACAGGGTACGACATGCAGTGAAATGCTTTTTGCATCTGCATCAACCCATATAAGCATAAAAAGGAATGCAATTTAGGATAAAAAAACAAACCAAAACCAAAAGGAGATAAATAAATAAAAAAGTATAAACTATATAAAAACTATATAAAATATGTAAATATACATGGAAAAATAATGTATATACATATACATAAATATGTTTTTTAATGATTGTCCTTAAAGTGGTCAGGTGCAGTATGGTGTGTATAGAGGGTATAAAGTGGCACTGTGCTGTGCAAGTCCAGAGTTAAAGTGTCAGTGCAAAAAAAGGGTGTGCATAAAAACAGTGAAGATGGAGGGAGAGGTCCAGTACTAGATCCTGGGTGTTTCCTGGTTTAGACTCCGAATGGCCTGCAGGAAGAAGCTTCTCCTCATTCTCTCTGTGTTTGCTTTCAAGGAGCGGAAGCGTTTCCCTGAACGCAACAAAGAAAAGAGTCCTTCTCCAAACGTCACCTGTCAGTGGTCATAATGTTAAGCCTGATTGGTGTATCTCAGATCAGTAGGTATCATTCACCTGGCATCTCACAAACCCAGATTTGTTCATCAGACTGCCAAATAGTGAAATGTGATTCATCACTCCAGAGAACACCATTCAGGTATTATCATGCTAGAACAGGTTTTAGTTCTAGTAACAGGTCCCTTAGTTCCAGAAAAGATGAATTGTTAATGTTATACGATACAGACAAATTTCTGACAATCGCATGCTTCAAATGTTGTAACAGCAGTTTGGAGAAGGTCCAGATATGAGTCTAATGGTCAGATTATCACCAAACAAATGTCTGTGCATGTATTGGTTTCCAAACCTACTGTATATAATAAAACAAGGATGCCTGCTTTGCTAATAAATATTTCCTGCCCCTTAAATTCAGAAGTACAAATTATATCATGGGAAGAGAACAACAAAAAGGGCTACCTAACACTTTGCTTAACTGAGTAGTAGTGTCAGGTACTGTAAGTGAGGATAATGACTTTGAACAATCATTCTTGGAGGAGATGGTGGTGGTGGCTTTACAGTAGGAACAGAAGCAACAGGAGGTTGTATTGAGAGCTCTATATGTATATGTGTTGAGCAAATATTTTAGACTCAACACAAATATAAAAAAGGTGTGCTGATGATTTTTTTAGAAAATTTTAGCAAAAAAAAAAAAAAAAAGGTTTTCAAAATATAATTTTGCCAGAATTGGTTTATGTAATATTTAAGCAATGCTCATAATTATACTACATTTACAGACACTCGCTGTTATGATCATAGAGAGTGAGCAACAACACCCGGACTCTGTATTAATAATTCTCGGGGACTTTAATAAAGCGGTTCTTTCACGTGAACTGCCAAAATACAGACAGCATGTTACATGTCCCACCAGAGACAGTAACACACTGGATCACTGCTACAGTACACAACAATAAAGGATGCATATCACTCTGTCCCACGGGCAGCTCTGGGACTCTCTGATCACCGCTTAGTTCATCTGATACCAACCTACAGGCAGAAACTGAAATCAGCTAAACCTGTATTAAGGACTGTAAAAAGATGGACTAAAGAAGCGGAGCAGGATTTACAAGCCTGTTTCTCTCTCACTGATTGGACTGTTTTTGAAGCTACTGCCACCGACCTGGAGGAGCTCACAGAGACTGTTACATCATATATCAGTTTCTGTGAAGATTTGTGTATTCCTACCAGGACTCACTTAACTTATAACAATGATAAACCATGGTTCACTGCAAAACTCAGCCAGCTCCGTCAGGCCAAAATGGATGCTCACAGGAATGGGGATAAAGTCTTGTATAAACAGGCCAAATACACACTGGAAAAGGAGATCAGAGTGTCAAAGAGGAATTATTCTGAAATGCTACAGACTCAGTTTTCCTCTAACGACTCAGCTTCAGTGTGGAAAGGTCTGAAAGAAATCACCAACTACTGTACACGACACCATCCCGCTGCACTGTGGTGAATCAACAACTGGCAGACGACCTGAACGAGTTCTACTTCAGGTTTGAAAAAGCCCAATTCTCACCTCCTGTAAACCCCGACTCCAACACACCTAAAATCCAGTTCAGTGAAGATGATGTGTGCAAGGTCTTCAGCAAGAACAAAAGAAGAAAGGCACCAGGCCCAGACAGTGTTTCACCAGCCTGTCTGAAAACCTGTGCTGATCAACTGGCCCCCATCTTCACACGGATATTCAACAGATCACTGGAGCTGTGTGAAGTCCCCTCATGCTTCAAAAGCTCCACCATCATTCCCGTCCCAAAGAAATCCAAAATTACCGGACTAAATGACTACAGACCTGTGGCTCTAACTTCTGTGGTCATGAAATCATTTGAAAGACTATCTGAAGGCCATCACTCCTCCAGCCCAAATTAACCCAGCTCTCTGTGCCCTCCTCTGTCTGTCAGTGGATCACCAGCTTTCTGACAGACAGGCAGCAGCTAGTGCGACTGGGAAAACTCAAATCCAGCACCCGCACCATCAGAACTGGCGCCCCTCAGGGTTGTGTCCTCTCCCCACTGCTCTTCTCTCTGTACACAAATGACTGCACCTCTAATGACCCCTGTGTCAAGCTCCTGAAGTTTGCAGACGACACCACACTGATCGGCCTCATTCAGGAGGGTGACGAGTCTGCTTACAGACTGGAGGTTGAACAGCTGGTTGTCTGGTGCAGCCTTAACAACCTGGAACTGAACACGCTCAAAACAGTGGAGATGATCGTGGACTTCAGCAGAAGTCTCCCCCCACTCACCATCATGGACATCAGCAGTGGACTCACCATCATTGTTACAGCAGTGGAGTCATTCAGATTCCTGGGAACCACAATCTCCCAGGATCTGAAGTGGGACATTCACATATACTGTAGACTCCATTGTGAAAAAGGCTCAGCAGAGGTTGTACTTCCTTCGCCTGCTGAGGAAGTTCAACCTGCCACAGGATCTGCTGAAACAGTTCTACACTGCAATCATCGAATCCATCCTCTTTACTTCAGTGACTGTTTGGTTCAGCTCAGCCACCAAATCCGACCTCAGAAGACTACAGAGGGTAGTACGGACTGCTGAGTGAATCATTGGCACAACTCTCCCCACCCTCCAAGATCTGTACTTCTCCAGAGTGAGCAAAAGAGCAAAGAAAATCACTCAGGACCCCTCCCATCCAGCACACACACTCCTTGAACTGGTCGACGCTACAGAGCCCTGAGCACCAGAAAGACCATACATACATTAGGAACAGTTTCTTCCCTCAGGCAATCCATCTGATGAACACTTGACATACACAGAACAAACTCTATTCTTACATTATTTACACATACTTACTTATTTATATTTCAATTTGCACATTTATATTTCTATTTGGACATTAATATTTTAATTTGCAAATGTATAATTCAATTTGCACATGTATATTTCAATTTGCACATTTTTTCCACTGTACATACAACTGACTTTATTATATATGTGTTCATGTCTTATCAATGCCATTCTGTTTACACTGTGGAGCTTCTGTACTAGAACAAATTCCTCGTATGTGAAAACATACTTGGGGGCACGGTGGCTTAGTGGTTAGCACGTTCGCCTCACACCTCCAGTTTTGGGGGTTCGATTCCCGCCTCCGCCTTGTGTGTGTGGAGTTTGCATGTTCTCCCAGTGCCTTGGGGGTTTCCTCCGGGTACTCCGGTTTCCTCCCCCGGTCCAAAGACATGCATGGTAGGTTGATTGGCATCTCTGGAAAATTGTCCGTAGTGCGTGAGTGAATGAGAGTGTGTGTGTGCCCTGCGATGGGTTGGCACTCCGTCCAGGGTGTATCCTGCCTTGATGCCCGAGGACGCCTGAGATAGGCACAGGCTCCCCGTGACCCAAGGTAGTTCGGATAAGTGGTAGAAGATGAATGATGAATGAAAACATACTTGGCAATAAAGACCTTTCTGATTCTGACATGCCTTATGTTGTAGCCTTCAACTAAAGCAGGACAGAATGTTTTATTATTAGGGGTCAAGCCCCGAAGGGGTGTAGACACCTATTGTTATCGTTAGTTTTATTATTATTATTATTATTATTATTATTATTATTATTATTATTATTATTCCTCTTCCGCCATTGTAGTCAATGGCAGCCCATAGAACCGTACGTAGGAAAGTTATGAAATTTGGCACACATGTAGAGGCCAGTCTTAGAAGTTACTGTAGCAACTTTGGTGTGTCTAGCTCAAACCGTCTAGCGCCACCAACAGTCCAAAAACCCAATTTTGTGCTGACTCGTAAGGCCTAGAGGCAAAATTCTTGCAACATCAGAATCAGAATCGGAAAGGTCTTTATTGCCAAGTATGTTTTCACATACGAGGAACACACACACTTACACACACATTTACACACACACTCACTCCCACTTGCACACTTGCTCACACTCGCACACTCACATACTCACTCACACACACTCACTCACTCACACTCGCACACACTTACACACACACACTTACACACACACACTTGCACTCACACACACACACTTACTCACACTCGCACACTTACTCATACTCGCACACTCACATACTCACACACTCACTCACATACTCACAAACACCCTCACTGACTCACACACTCACACTCACTCACTCACACACACTTACACACTCACTCACACACACTTACACACACACATACACACACTTACACACACACACTTACACAAACACTTACACACACTCACACACACACACTCACTCACTCACACACACTCACACTTACACACACACTTACACAAACACTCACACCTACACACACTTACACACACATTTTGAATTTTCACGTTAAGTTCAGTATTTTACCAATGCAATGCCATATCGCTACAAAACTTGGTATGGTTCATCAGCGACATGTTCTGAGCGCATTTGATTGGCTTGACCCCGGTATCACTGCTTGCAGCTATATTTATTCTTATTATTTTCTTTCAGTTCCTTATTAGTAAATATAAAATATTTTAATAATTAATTCGAAGTCAAGACAAAAGTGAGTGTATTTTGTTGTCAACGCTGGTCAGTTAAAATGTCATTAAAATACTGCAATTTGTTCTAAAGTATTAATATTTGTATTTTATCCAATTATACAGTAAGCAGTCAAATATCAAATAGCTTGTTTTCCATACAAGCTAAATTATCACTAATTAGGATCCAAACATACAGAACAAGTTAATAATGATCATGATAATATTTTTTATAAACCATAATTGGCCACAGAGGTTTACTCGAACAGTAATCACATGGGGTAAATATAATCTCTAACGAGAACACACACACCTTTTATAAATTCAAAGCTTAATGTCCAAAAGAAATAGCACCATCTCAAATGAGTTAACTATTAAAAATGGATGTTTAATTAAACCCCAACCCACCCCAATCCCTTCATACCCTGATAGTACAGTAATTACCCTTGTGAATAGTCTCATATCAACCGACTTGTTTTCCTAAAAAGCGAAGCTAATCTCAATTAAGGTTCAAGCACCTGGTCTAATTTAATAATTAATGATAATGATATTTTTTCTTAAGACATAATTGGCCACAATGCTTTATGCTAACAATATGTTACACAATACACACAGCACATTCCAGGCATATATCGATGCAGGTAGCAGTATAAACAATCATCTTTTGGAGATGAAAATTAGTTCAGTTAAACACCAATATGAAGTTTTTCCTCGTGACATTTAAAGTACATAGATTACAGCAATTTCAGGCAGTGTCTTAGAGGTAAAGCAACTGTATATCAATGATGGCACTTGTTTTTCTGCAATTCACTGCCAGCCTATTCCCAGTAGTGATTAAGTTTGGCTCCATGAGACTACCATAGTGTAGTAAACATCTCTGGCTAATTATGTTTTAGGAAAATTTTAACATGATCATTAATTATTAACTTGAACCACTAATTTGGATCCTAATTTATGGTAACTCATCTTGTTTGGAAAACAAGCTCTTCAAACAAGACATTTCACAGAAGTATAGTGTACAGTATGGATGATGATGATGTTTGCTTTTGCATCCAGCTGTAAATTGTGCCAGTGCTACTGCTGGACCACTCAATCATATTTCCATCTAAACATCATGATGCATGTCTCATACCACATAGTACTGCACTGATTAGTTGGTATACCTAAGTAGTCGATACTACCTATATGGACACAACATGTTTTGGCATACAGGGGTGTGAAAAAGTGTTGGCCCCCTTCCTGATTTTTTATTTTTTTGCATGTTTGGCACACTTTAATGGTTCAGATCATCAAACTAATTTAAATATTAGTCAAAGATAACACAAGTAAACACATGGCCCTGTGTGAAAAGGTGTTTGCCCCATAAACCTAATAACTGGTTGTCCCACCCGTAGCAGCAAGAACTGCAATCAAGCATTTGCGATGACTTGCAATGAGTCTGTTACAGCGCTGTGGAGGAATTTTGGTCCACTCATTTTTGCAGAATTGTTGTAATTCAACCAAATTGGAGGGTTTTCGAGCATGAACTGCCTGTTTAAAGTCATGCCACAGCATCTCAATAAGATTCAGGTCAGGACTTTAACTACAGTAGGCCTCTCCAAAGTCTTCATTTTGTTTTTCTTCAGCCATTCACAAGTAGACTTGCTGGTGTGTTGTGGATCATTGTCCTGCTGCAGAACCAAGTTCTCTTCAGCTTGAGGTCACAAACAGATGGCCACACTTTGTTCTTCAGGATTATTTGGTAGACAGCAGAATTCTTGGTTCCATTTATAACAGTAAGTCTTCCAGGCCCTGAAACAGCAAAACAGCCACAGACCATCACACTACCACCACCATATTGTACTGGTGGTATGATGTTCTTTTTCTGAAATGCAGTGTTACATTTACACCAGATGTAATGGGACACACACCTGGGGGGTTAGGGACAAACACCTTTTCATACCGGGCCATGTGGGTTTAGATTTGTTTTCCCTTAATAATAAAAACATTCATTTAAAAACTGCATGTTGTATTTACTTGATGTCTTTGACTAATATTTAAATTTGTTCAATGAACGTGCAAAAAAATTTAAAAAATCAGGAAAAATACTTCACACTCTTTTCTTACTCAATGGAACTACTTTATAAACTTTGCTGAGAACATACATTATATGGTCAAAAGTATGTAGGTGCCGAACCATCATTAAAAAATACAACCCCCTTTTTGATATAAGACCCTCACTTTTATGGGTAGGTGGGTGAGTGAGGTTGGAGCAAGTGAGGATGGAGCTTGGATGTTGAGCAAGTAAACCTATTTCAATTTATCCCAAAGGATAAATTGAAATTTATGGACTTCTCTTTGTGCACAGGGCTTTTAACAAGTATGAGCTTGGATTCTTTAGTTACAGTGAAGCTAATTTTAAAGCTTGCAAAGGTATTTTAGACAACTGTATCCTTTAAAACTTTGTTGCAGAAGCTTTAAAAGGGTTCACAATAAAATGTGATAGTCAGGTTTCCACATTTTGGCCTTACAATATAGTGTATGATCTTAGACCAGTGTTCACCAGGAGATGTTAGTACAATTCAAGTGTTATGGTTGTGAACTTGAACTGTAGGCTGTATTAATATTAATACTTCTTGTTTTAGTGTAAGCGGCAGGCCACATAGTTCACAATTAGTATAGTAACTATAATCAGTGTAAAACAACATGGAGGCAAATTTGACAGTAGAAAACTAAGTAACAGGAAACTTTTTTGGAACATTGGATAACAGACCATTCCATGTTGTCAATATTGTCAAATGTATTAGTGAGACACCTGTTGTTGCTTTTTGTATCATAGAGTCCTATTGCAAGGATCAGTGTTAGTACAATAAGTGCTCTGCCTTCTACCGTTTACTTTCTGTGGTTGGATTTCAGCACAGTCAATTTGGAAAAACCTGCCTCACCCAGGTTTGTTGACATAAACAAACGAGAGCAATTGCAGAATCACCATTGACTAACATGAGAGCAATGAGCAAACTCTTCCATTTCAACAGCAAGGTCTTTGCCTATACGACTGAAGGGGTCCTGAAACAATGAGGGCCAATGCCTTTTCAGTCAAACACCTCTACTCTCACTCTACTCTCACACCAGTTCATATCCTCATTTAACACATTCATATATCTCCTCTTTGGCCTTTCTCTTTACCTCTTACCTGGCAGCTCCATCTCCAACCAATACAACCATCTCCCTCCTATTCTCAATCTATCCTCTCTGAACTTGTACCCCCAAAACAGCCAACCTGTGCTGTCTCTCTGATGTGACTTTTCACTCATTCTTGCATCTCTTCCTCGCATCGATGTACTGATAGATATGACATCTGCACTATAGCCACAAAGACTCATCAACTTCAATCATAATTTGGAAGTTTAGACTTAGGATCATATAAAACTGAGTTGCACATACAGTAAGTCATCAAAGCGATGTAGTACTTTATCTCTGCAAATTCAGCTCACATCATGAAGGTTCAATCCTGAAGACTGTAAATCCTATTGATTACTGCCATGTCTTCGTTATTTCTACTTCTGCACTGCTTCTTTTAATGCTTCTTTATTTTATTTTCATCTTTCGTATTGAAGTCAATGGGATCCCATAGAACTTATAGGAAAGGTTAATGAAAGTTTGGCACAGCATGTAGGTAGCCCTCATTTTTAGATGTTACTGTTATGCTAATTGGGTGGTCAGCTTTACCTACCGTTTTTTAGCGTTGGTATCAACAGTAAAAACCCAAATTTTTGTCGAATCAGGCATAGGACAAATTATCAAGCGAAATTTAGAAATTCAAACAGAATCAAAAGGTCTTTTGAGGTCTACTTCACTCTTAACACCTTATTACATCACATTTCTACACAAGACTTTACTGAAGACTCGCACTGAATTACTCAAACCATCACTCTCCATGCTGTCACACCTTGCAGTGGTGGAACTTCACAGTATGCACACAAACTCCTTCAGAACATCACATTGCACTACTTCTCCGACCACGTTCACACACCACTATCTAACGCAGTCACTATCAGCTATGAGACATCACACTCACACACAACAATCAAGACTTCTCACATAGG
>NC_083474.1:8660608-8795608 GCF_030014155.1 Tachysurus vachellii
AAAATATATTTGCATTTTGGGCGGGAATAGAAAGATGGGATTGATATCTGATTCGCCGATTCGCCTAATGTAAATGGAACAGTTTTAACAAATCAGATAACTATCAGATCAGAGAAAACACATGAAGTGACCAGGTCTAAAAAGGCCCTGAGACACAGGTAAGAATCATTATTGTTACATGTCGGTAATTTGTAGAGGAGGCACTTACAAGTGCACGAAAATGTTTATCGTGAGATGAAAGAAACACAAAGACAATGAATGAGAAACAATGAGGCTAGAAAACAACATAACCCTGTGACGAACAAGGAGTACAACCGAGACTATGTCATGTGACATAGTGCATGCATTGAACACGAGTTACATGCAATGGCTTGTGAGTTGTGTTGACCAGCATGACACACACCATACACACAGATACAGAAACAAGTGGCTCGCTTTCCTTCAGGCAGTGAAGTTGTTTTCCAAAGCGTCTAAATTCTGGTTGATCAACTACCTCGGGTCACGGGGAGCCTGTGCCTATCTCAGGCGTCATCGGGCATCAAGGCAGGATACACCCTGGACGGAGTGCCAACCCATCACAAGGCACACACACTCTCTCATTCACTCACACAATCACACACTACAGACAATTTTCCAGAGATGCCAATAAACCTACCATGCATGTCTTTGGACCGGGGGAGGAAACCGGAGTACCCGGAGGAAACCCCCGAGGCACGGAGAGAACATGCAAACTCCACACACACAAGGCGGAGGCGGCAATCGAACCCCCAACCCTGGAGGTGTGAGGCAAATGTGCTAACCACTAAGCCACCGTGTCCCCAATGATCAGATCCAGTTCCTTGTAAAAATGATGCTAAAAAACTTTTTTTCTTTCCTTCGTGTCTCATTATTTGTGACATTTTGCCAAATCATACAGGGTTACTGTAATTAAAATCTGCTAGACTTGAGCGTATCATGTGCTGATAAAGCGAGCGATAGTCATGTTTACTCCTTCCTCTCAGCCACAGGTTGCTTGTCCTAATGAATTTCAGTTAGCAACCCCAGTCCTGAACAGACACCCACACAGACGTGTGTAAAGAGGCTCAGCTGAGCATGAAGGCCATTAATCCTGTTCCGACACCCACTAACCCTCACTTGATAGAAATTTCATACGCTGTAAATTCCGTTCAACGCCGTTGACCTTTTCAGCGTTGATGTTATTCATTTAAAAACAGTCACATCAGGCTACTTGATCTATTCAAGTGTGTTTTTTTTTTTTTTTTTTTCGTTTTTTTGTCAAGTCTTCTCCGCAGGGTATTGGATATCATTAAGAGGAGTTAAAAGCGTAGAGGTGATGTGATGTGTTTGGAAAACTGAGTTGTACTGTAAAGTTTCCGGGCAGTTCTTGCTTTTAATTCGAAGAGGCGGATTGGCTTTTGTGAAGTTATCTGTCTTAATTCTGCAGGCTAATGGAGGGCAAAGCCATTAGCAAAATAAAGGAAAGAGTGCCGCCTCTTATTATTGTCCTAGTTTATTTTGTTGATATATTCTCTGTACAACTGACCTTCAGGATTCCTCACTAAATTTAACTGTATCACACAAACAATGGAGGCCAACGAGGGTACAAAAGCAGTGGAAAGGTGCCTTGCGTGAAAGTTTATTCGACTTGTGGCTCATTTCTGTCACATGGATTAGTTGCTGTGAACTTCTGAACTGGCATGTGCTTTTGTCTCAATGCCAAACAGTCTAGGATGAAAGACAGCAGTATCACACATTATAATAAATGTTGGGATGAGCCTTTTGTTCCAGTAATTACACAATCGGCTTCTTTGTCTAGCCGCCGAGCTTAGCCTGTCTCTGTCTGCGTGTTTAGGGATTTTTTGGAACAGCCTCCAGAAGAGAGTCGCTCTGAAGGAATCAGAAACCTAAGCATATGCATTATTCAACACAGATAGCAGGCCACAAAGAAGGAAAGGGGCGAATCAATCAATCCGAGCTTGACTTAAAGTCGTAAAAGTGTGGCAGAGTGAAAAAAGAGCATCGCAGTGAATTGTTTAACCGAATAATGTGTCATGTAATTCTCTGCACTTTGAAAAGTAGAATATCGCGCTAATCGATATTAATGTTCAAGAGAACGGCGGATATTTCAGCTGCTTTTATCGAATAATATTTCTTTTACTCTTGATGAGGATTTGTTTTTGCTTTTCTTACTCGTTTCCTTCATCTCAGTCAAGGCTGTAATATTTTATAGGGACCGATGACTATATAGAAAGAAATCGTAACAATAATGTTACTGGATTGTAATAAAATATGAATTAACGTAGCAAACTTTAAGATGTGTTATTCATTACTAAGACTGTTTCTATTCCAAGATTTAACAAGCATATTTTTCAGTAGCTCACTTTTCACTTCAGTTTGTAAATATCATAAAATGTCAAACTAAGTTCTATAGTTTATATTGGTTTATTCAGAATGTTATATTATATTTCCCATTTCTCAGTAATCTAATAATATTCATTCATTCATTCATATTCTATCGCTTATCCGAACTACCTCGGGTCACGGGGAGCCTGTGCCTATCTCAGGCGTCATCGGGCATCAAGGCAGGATACACCCTGGATGGAGTGCCAACCCATCGCAGGGCACACACACACTCTCATTCACTCACGCAATCACACACTACGGACAATTTTCCAGAGATGCCAATCAACCTACCATGCATGTCTTTGGACCGGGGGAGGAAACCGGAGTACCCGGAGGAAACCCCCGAGGCACACACACACAAGGCGGAGGCGGGAATCGAACCCTGGAGGTGTGAGGCGAACGTGCTAACCACTAAGCCACCGTGCCCCCTATCTAATAATATGTCAGTGTAAAATGTTTTTATTTTATAAGGGTATAAATTGCTTGAAACTGGTTAGTGCTGTATTAGTGAAGCATTAACCTTAAAGCATTACAGCTAAAATACCAAAAGGTTAAGATTTTAATTAGATTTTAATTAGATTTTAATATTAGAAACTAGATTTAAATGCTTTTTCTATTTTTTTCTATTCTAGACCTTACATACCTAAAATGCTGCAGTTTATCTTAATAACGCAATTTTTAATGTCAAAAACTCATGATGTTATTTAAGGAAATTCATTAAATAAAAGTATTGCTTTTATACATAAACCATGAATCGCTTTTAAAGCATGACAGAAATTGGTCAGCTGTTAAAGTTTAAAACCTGCTTTCTATAGTTTCCAATGATTACTGCACTGAGAACTGAGTTCCACAGATATGGACATAGATGCTTCATAAAGATATGAATCATTTCCTCTTGCAGAAAATGAAACCCAGAGAGGAGTTTATAGTCAGAACAAGCCTGGATCTCTGGTTCTGCAGGGAGTTGTTGTTATTACTGACACTATGATGACACAAATGGCTCGCAAGTCAAACATCTTCCCAGTATATATTTGTGGAAGCCTGACCATCACCATCCCTGTGTCCTTGTTGAACATCCCAATCCAGATGTAGTTCCCTTTGTTGTTATAATAATCTCCACTCTTCTGGGACGGCTTTCCGCTAGATTCTGGTGTGTAACTGTGAGGATTTGTGTTCATTCACCCACAAGAGCATCATTAAGGTCAGGTACTGAAGTCAACATTCCAGTTAAACGGTGTTCAAACGGTGTTCGATAACAAACCATGTCTTCATGGAGCTCGATTAGTGTACAGATGCATTGTCATGATGGAAAAGATTAGTTCCAGTGAAGGGAAATTGTAATGCTACAGCTTACAGTGACACCATAATTATTTTCCAAATTTGCAGCAACAGTTTCCAGAAAGCGTTGGCCATATATTATAATGTCTACAGAATGCATCACTTAATGGTATGAATAAACACATTTGCTTTTTTTTTCATCATGATGCACTGTGCACTTCATCAACTTCTTTCTTTCTCTCTCTCTCTCTCTCTCTCTCTCTCTCTCTCTCTCTCTCTCTCCCCCTTATCCTCCACTGCTCTGTTGCTATGACAAATTCTCTCTCTCTCTCTCTCTCTCTCTCTCTCTCTCTCTCTCTCTCTTTCTCTCTCTCCCTCTTATCCTCCACTGCTCTCTTGCTATGAATGACAAATTCTCTCTCTCTCTCTCTCTCTCTCTCTCTCTCTCTCTCTCTCCCTCTTATCCTCCATTGCTCTCATAGCAAGAGAGCTATGACAAATTCTCTCTCTCTCTCTCTCTCTCTCTCTCTCTCTCTCTCTCCCTCCCTCTCTCTCTCTCTCTCTCTCTCTCTCTCTCACTCTCTCTTGCACTCTCTCTCCCTCTTATCCCCCACTGCTCTCTTGCTATGACAAATTCTCTCTCTCTCTCTCTCTCTCTCTCTCTCTCTCTCTCTCTCTCTCTCTCTCTCTCTCTCTCTCTCTCTTCTCTCTCGGTTGTGTATTTAATTCAATAAAATTTGAATTTGGAGTTAAGAGATATTTAACACCTCCTGAACAAGTTCCCATCAGTTTAATAATTAAACAGTCTACATGATATGACTGAGCAAAGAGCAGATTCCTGGTCCATCTTCCATCTTCCATAATCCAGATTTTCGCTCTCTGTTCTTCTGTGTGTGCATTGGCTGGATATTGAGCCCAATACTGTTGTTATGTTACACTGTGTTCTGTGCAGCCAAATTGCAGTCTGGTTTTCTATACACAAGAATCTCTCAAAGTCAACAAGGCCTTTCTTCACCCTTGTGTAAAACCCAGACACTACTGGCTGAAACAAGGAGCGTTAGCAAACTGTAAACCGGATAGCGCTTTTTCAATATGTGAGCTCCGACAATCCGCTTATCCCTGCAGTGGAGGGCAGAGGAAGAGCAGCGGAGGCTTGTAGGATCGCCTCTGGGAGCAGAAAATCCCACACAGATGTACTTTGCAGTTTGGTTTTTATTAGTTGGGCTAAGCTTCCACACTATGCCCAGCAGCCCAAGATACTGTGTCAAGTAATTTATCATGACAGCCTGCCCTTCACTAAAAAAAACACTGCTGGTGCTCTCCCACTGTGCATGAGTCACTTAATACAGGAATACAGGTTACTGTAGCATGTTCATTAAAGCAAACACACTTCTTTGGCACATATATTTTGATGTTTTGTCATTTTTGTCATACACATTATATTTCCACCAAGACTTGCCATGCAGGTGTAACTCTGTCTGCATGTGTATGTGTGTGTGTGTGTGTGTGTGTGTGTGTGTGTGTGTGTGTGTGTGTGTGTGTGTGTGTGTGTGTGTGTTTTTGCAGAAGGCTGATCTCGCCGTGGCTGGCCTGACCATCACAGCTGAGAGAGAGAAGGTCATTGATTTCTCCAAGCCCTTTATGACACTGGGGATTAGTATCATGTACCGAGTGCATTTGGTAAGGACACTATGATGACTCTGCCTATACCACCACACGTCCCACACTACACACCACATTAGTCAGCGTGCTGCAAAGGAGAGAAGCACTTTGGCTTGTCTAGCTGATGAAAGATTTCACCTGCTAATGCCCTGCATACGGCAAGATTTGTTCATAAGTGTAAAAGTTCAGAGAGAACACACTACACTTTTCTTGATCGTAAGGACGTCCTGCATGCTAATGCACCACGGTACCGCAGTGCAGGATACACACTCACACACACACACACACACACACACACACACACACACACACACACACATATACACACACAGCATTAGGCTGTTTCCTAAAGAGAAGGAGGTAAAGAGGGTAGATGACGAGGGTGATTCAGAAAGACAGGCAGTGTGTGTAAGAGAGAAAGAGTGATTGAGGACAACTGGAAAAGACAGAGATGGAGCAAGGGAGTCAAGCAAAGAGAAGCAAACCGAAGCACTGAAAGATGCACAGAGATGACAGACCTTACATGTCATGTGGCTCTAACGCAAATAAATAAGGGGGAGATGAAGAGATTAAAGTAGCTTTCACACACTTTAGACTGATTCGGTGACTCAGTCTCTCTTCAGCATCTTCCGCTTCTCTTTGGCCTTTAGAAAATCTCTCTGGTTTATCCAGCTCTGGAGCTCCATTCCAATTCGTGAACGTCATGCTGCGTGTGCCCTTATTTATAATCCAATCGTTATTGATCTCGCGTCCCACGATACTTACACAGAACCTTTTTTTCTCCTATTCTGAGCTTCAAATGAAATTTTGCAGGTGATCAATGAGAGTGCAAAATGGAATCCAATGCAGCTGGAATTACATGCTGAGGAACGCTGCATCGTCAACCCTGGCGTGCAGTGTGCCGTGTTATAGTGCGGGCAAAATGGAGGGTGTTGAATGAGCTGTATGTAGGAGTCACTGCTCTAAAGCTGCCTGTAGATAATAAGCATTTTGCACAAGGCTGCGTTCGCAGTATAAATGATGAGCGCTTGCTGCTTTGCTAACCACAAGCATGGAGCACCACTGGAAATGTATATTAACAGCTGGTTTGGAAAACCCACACCATAATGTATCTCATTTACATGCAATACTCTCTCAGATTGTACCTCAGGTTAATTAAAACTAAGAACGGCCTTGTCCTTGTAGCCTATCATTGCAATTTAGTACAGATCTAGAGGTAACAGAATCTAGTTTTGTCATCTGGTGTATTAGGAGACGCTTAAAGACGATGGGAACTGTTTGTACGTTTGTCAGAGCACAAAAACCAATCAAGCCTTCTAACAGTATTGGGTTCTCACAACATTCTTGTCTGATTCGCTCTTTAACAGCAGCTCTGACAGTCTCACCAGCTGTTTCTATTATTCCACTCGTTTTAATCTCACTTTAAAAGCTCATTCACAGGGATTTGTATTAATGACAAAACAGTGTAATCAAAGCTTTCAGAAGCTTTCTAGATGGAAAAGTTGGTTTCATATGTTATGGTGTCAGGTCTTTGCAAGAGTCGATTTATATCCCTCCCTCACACACACACACACACACACACACACACACACACACACACAAAAAGGACACATTACAAAGTAAGCCATTCAGTTTGTTCCCTGGGGGCCTGGGTTTTTTTGTTTTTTGTTTTTTGTTTTTTTCTTTTTTTGCATGTATGCATTTTCTTCTTACATTTAAGCATCATAAGCAGCACGAGCAGGAGATTGGCTAAATAGCTGGATTCATGTGTCCCACTCTTATGTGGAATAATAACGAAGACATTAATATTAGCCTCTGCTATAAACTCTGAACATGAAGCCACACCTTCTGACCAATCAGAACGGAGGATCCAACAGCGCTGTGATATAAACACTAATAATATTCTCTCTAAGCAATAGTAGCAAAAAACCTCAGCAATGCCTGCTGTCTGCATGTAGAAACAACGTCATAGCCAGAACAATCTGTACCCATCTTTTATCCTTGTGTTCTGTTAGTGGATTAGCTTCAGAATATCCCACATTTATCCCACGGATTATAGTACAACAGAGTACAACTGCTACACATGTTTTAGTCAATACTCAATATAGCTCAAATTTATCAATGAAACCTTTGCTTTTATTTTTACAGCAAAAACAAACAATTAAGCCTTTCATATTCGCATGCTGCCACTAGGTCAGCGTAAACTGAACTTTAGGAATCTGATTATCCTAAGTAGAATTATTAAAAATAAATTGTGCAATTAAAATGCTGAAATGTGACCTGATCAGTGCAGGCAGGTTAATTCTCCTGCCCCTGTTGCTGCTTGTTAGGGGTAGAGTGAAGCCTCGCAGGAAGTACAGGGTGTTGGTGAATAAACAAATGACTAATTAGCAAAATGTGTTAATGACAGACTTGCACATGGAGCCATGGTAGAATCAGGGAACTGTTCCTGAAGGACGTAAATGGATAGTGATACATGATGGATAGTGATACGTGAATATGTGTGTGTGTGTATGAAAGAGATAGAGAGTGAGAGAGAGCGAGAGAGAGATAAAAATCGAGAGATATCATAACTCCTACTGCACAGAGTAGGTGAGTATTTATTCATGGGAGCTGCAAGTGTTTCACAGCTATTCCTGTCTGTACCTGTTTGCTTTACCACATAAGAAACAAGATTTAGGCTTTGACCTTTTTGTCATTTAATAAAAGCATGTTGGCGATATATATTATCTCCTAAGCCATCTACAGTATTTGGAGCATCAGCGTCTTGTATGAGATTGTGATAGGAGGCTTTCTGATGTTAACCACACATTCCTTCATCATCGTCTTCTCCGCCTCACACAGTCACACAGCTGACACCGGTACAGACGTTTATTTTGACACCCGACAACAGAAGACATTTTCTGGCATGTGACACAGAGAAACTACTCAGGTTTGCACCTGAGGCACGTGAGGACGGAGGAAAACATGCTAGCAATCTTTAGAGATTTCCGAGAGAAGAGAAGAGGTGTGAATTTGCTCATTGCTGCCGATTTATTTGTATAATTTTAAGAATCTGGCTAAATTTCTGCCACTATCATTGTCAGATATAGAGCACAGTGTTCGAGCGCCATTGAGAGCCGAGTACTCGGCGCGTCACCCACAAACACGAGGATCACGGCACACGCAAATGAGCATCACATCTCTCCTCTCTGCTGTTGTTTTTCTTTCCTTCATTCTGTCTTTTCACCACTCGTTCCAGCTGGCTCCTGCGGCCTCGGTGCTGCTGCGCTGTGTTGATTGTGCCTTTGTGTAAACTAAAACCCGAGTTTAACGCAAAGGGCTGTAAACAAAGCGTTTTCTTTTTTCCTGCTCGCAGCAGATTGCCGCTCACTGTGCTGAACTTCAGTCAACAGACATATGCAAGATCCCTCGGCGCTGCGCAAGAATACAATTATTGTGCCAGAATAAAAGTGTGTGCTGGCACGTTACACTGCCTTTAGATAATTTCTCTGTGCCTTACCGTAGCTATTTACTTCGCGCTGCAGCCGAGAGTGATCGACAACTATGACGGCGCTTGAGGATGTATACACCAAAATGCACGTAGGCATAAAGCATGATTACCGTTCTCCCTGTCTCGAGCTCGAGACTTGTATCACTCAGTTATACTAATATGAGAAGCATTTAATTGTTCCACCCTCTGTCCCTGCTCCTTACATAGATATATATCGTTTTCATGCTCGAGGCTCTAGAAATTTCCAAACGACTACTAATTATATCGCAGGCTGAGCGGTTCATGTTTACACTTTGTTTTAAAGCGCCTGTGCTATTTCCATTGCCAAGGTGTCTATATAAATTAGACTGCGGTTACTGACATTAACTGCCTTGCTGGTAAGACACCGTTAAGTCGTTGTCGCCTGATTGTATGTTCACCAACAACCAAATTGGTTCTGACTATTGTGCAGAAACACTCTTCCTTTTTGTTTAAACCGTTTAATTGGCTTTCACTTGCACACGAAATGTGTTTTTTTAGCCAAGGGAGAGAAAATAATAATAGTAATAACAACTTTGTCGTTTGCATGGTAATAGTTTGTGGAACTTTGTGTCTTAAGACATGTCCTAAAAAGATAATAGATGAAGCTGGGTGCAAGTGAAGAATTTGCATTTCAAGTGAAAAAAGGATGACAAAAAACACACTAGGCTATTAACAATAGCTAGACGAAAACAAATTGAAATTAAATATGGTGACATCTACAAACAGAACAATGAACAGGGGAAATGTGAAACAGAAGTTCAAAATACATGCTCACGGTTGCCTTCTAGTGGTCTGGTGAGGAAATGCCCAACGTAGCTTTAACAATTCGTATGTTGTCATAATTTTTAGTTTACGTGCAATAATCAGTCTCTTCTTTTTTCATTTTTCACTGTCACAGAAATTAACACAAAATAAAGGATTTTTAATTTTTAATTTTAATTTTCAAAACTAGAAGTTCCATGTTTTGTTCCTCCTCTTTAATTAATAGAGAATTGTTCAGAAATGTTTATCTGTGATTCAGATTACAGTTTGTTGTCAACTAGCGTAGCCTAGAACTTGTCTTTTAACTACTGTGTTCTGTCCCAGTCTCTGTTTGTTCTTTTTTTCTTTTAGTTATTTCCTAAAATCTTCTTCACTTGCATTTACCTTTGGATCCATTTTGTAAGTTTAAAAATCCTTTGCTTAAAGAATAATCTGCTAGAAGTTTTGTCAATTCAAGCAGTATAAAATCCTCAGAAATGTTGGAGGTAGGGAATAACATAAAAATGCTATTTTACTTTAATCCTTGATACGTGGTGGCTGCTGAAACCTTTCACATGATCATTTGTTTTGTTTGGTTTTCTTTTTTTTGTTTTGTTTTGATTTTTTCTTTTTACACCTATTTTGCCCCATGCATTTGCCACATTTTGTAACCGTATCTGAACCTGCCCTGTTGGACGCTTCCTGCTTTCAGCCTTTTTAAAATGCAGTGTGTCCTTGACTCATTTTGTATGTCCTTTACTTACCATATGTATGTATATAATTTGGCTATACTAGGTGTAATACCTCATTTTAGGTCCTGCTCAGATGCACAGCTTTAATTGGAGAGAGAAAAACGGAAAAGACGATGCTTGGACAGTGCACAGACAGACCGCTACTTTATATGATGATATGGAGAATCCCAAAGGGGCTGAATTTTGAAACCAACTGCCAATCACTACAACTCTAATGAACATGACTGACATCTCAAACTTAAATACATCAGCACCAGTCAAACTCGTCAAGGGCTCAGAGCTTCAGAACAGTTTTATAGTTTGCTGTTTAATCTTTAGAAATGTATTGAAAGTGTTCAAGTTAAAAAGTTTAAGTTCTAAAGTTGTTTGCGTTTGTGGATTTTTGTCGTTGTTTATTTATAGGTATAGCTAGCTAGCTGTCAATCCTTTTTTCTGAGAAATATAGCTACCTAGTTAGCAGCTTAGGCGTATGTTAGCTACACAGTGGTTCACTGTGAATGATGAATTCAACCGGAGACCTGTCTAACAGACAGAAGAGATGAACAAGAATACTGTATATAGATTAACAGATATATACATATCGTCGTTGTTGGGCGGAATCCTCGTATCTCCAAAACAGTTATTTTTCAGGAAATTAAAAAACACCGTACCTTATCTGCAGTGCGCAGGGTTTAGTCCGCGTTGCAGTGGATTGTCTTGCGCTAAATTCCTGTCCTCGGACGAGCACCAGAACTAGCGGGGGTCAAGATTTTTTTTCTTTGAGCCCAGTGTTTTGAAGACATTTACCTCAGAAGACGTGTTGATTCGCTGCGACTCTTCTTGAGGAGAAATATGCCGCGAAGCTCTCCTGCGGAGTGAGGAAGAGGTGGACAGTTGAAGTGTGCAATGGAGTTATGAGATTTACGCTCAAGCTATTTTCAAGACTTTAGATTGGTTAATAACTTGTAAAAATAACAGACCCACGTGGGGACTGACCAATAGCATCGATATGTGAAAAAATATGAAATTGACCAAATTTGGACATACGAGGTTTATTACATTATTAATAGACACTGTGATAGAAGCACACCTAGAAAAAACAGCATGTTATTAACATTTCTCTTGGCATTCAGTGGAACACTATAGCAGCTATTGTGACTAGTACAATGTTGTAACACAGCATGGATGTACGACAGGGACATAATCTGTTATAACAGCTCATGAGAGCATGTGACATCTGTACATTTTTGTAATTAAAAAAAAAATCATTTTCATGTTTGAGAAGAAAACATATTCAATGAAGAGCACTCTGAGAAACAGTGCAGAACTACATTCTAATCCTTTTGTCTATTTTAGGGAAGAAGACCGGGGTATTTTTCCTTCCTGGATCCCTTCTCTCCAGGGGTCTGGCTCTTCATGCTGTTGGCATATCTAGCAGTTAGCTGTGTGCTTTTTCTGGTAGCCAGGTAAATACCCTGCTCCACACTGAGCCATGTAGAGGATCTGATATTTCCCATTGAAAAATGAACGAAATAATGTAAGAATACGCTTGCAGTCTATGGCGTGTACTGCATTATATATTTTACTTTGCATTTGACGTGTTTTTTGACCTGTTATGAGGTTTTATTAAGGTTTCATATTAGATGAAATTGTGTGGAAATTCCTTCTTGGCTGCATGTTTTATCAGCTAACGGCAGAATAGTTGGAGGATATTATTGGATTTTGGCCAGCCAGAGTTGGATTGTGACTTAATTTGTGGCCCACACGCTTACGTACATAACTATATTAAATACACACACACGTTAAGGTGTGTGTGTGTCACTTAATGCATATAAAATGTTTTCCTATGTTTTCACTGCAATGCAAATAGCAGCAGTGTAGCTGTTGTGTCACTTAGAGAGTCTCAGAGGCGTACTCCTCTCAGCAGCACACATTCTCAGAAGGTCATTATTTCACCATCGATCTTAAGCAAGCATGTGTACTTCACACTCCTCCACTGGGGCTTAAAAAACAGGTTGCCAAACCACCAGGGACCATAAGTGACTTCATGCTTTTTCAACTGTTAAAGTTCCTGTTCCTGACTTTTTTTTCCCTGTCCCCTCTATATCGCTTTCTCTTGGAGTTCAGGTTGACCCCCTACGAATGGTACAATCCACACCCCTGCCTGAAGGGACGCTGTAGTCTCCTCATTAATCAGTACTCCTTGGGGAACAGTTTCTGGTTCCCAGTAGGGGGGTTCATGCAGCAAGGTTCTACCATTGCTCCACGAGCTCTCTCTACACGTTGTGTCAGCGGAGTATGGTGAGAACACACACTCACTCCCTCCCTCTCACACACATACTTTTTAGCTATCTCTCCTAACCCTAGATGAAAGCAATACATCCATTCCTTTATGCCAACTAGTTTGTTCAGCTATCGTTTTTTTTGTGCTGTAATTTATCCTGACCTTTTCAACCTCTGTACATTAGGGTCAGTAAAGAATAAAAGGAAGCTCGGGGTATTTAATGGTGCATAGGGTATATTTAGGCTTATCATACCGGGATATTTTTTGGATAGTTCTTTTGATGTCAGATAAATAGCATTGCTGTAGTCTTTTTCTCTTATGTCCACTTTTCTGTGTTTTGATGTACAGGTGGGCCTTCACCCTTATCATCATCTCTTCCTACACTGCAAACCTGGCTGCCTTCCTCACTGTCCAGAGGATGGACGTTCCCATCGAGTCTGTGGACGACTTGGCAGATCAGACAGCCATCGAATACGGCACCATGCACGGTGGCTCCACCATGACCTTCTTCCAGGTAATTTGTCCTCCAAGGACAGAAGACACTAAGGCGAAACCCATGCCAGAATCAATGGCGTGTCAGCAGCCTTGTCAGACATGTCAGCGCTGCTCATACCTGCTCGGGCGCTGTCTGCTTACTGGCTTAGTGTCAACGCCATTCAACAGCTTTCTCCCTAGAGAAGACATGCTCATCCTCTTAATGTGATGTTTTCTGAAGCTTGCGTTGCTTTTTCCTGCTTTTTTTTTCCAGCTTTATCACACACCCTCCAGACTGTCTGTCTGCTTTCAGGTGCTTGATTAGTTTCATCTATCATACCAAGATACCTGCTTAAGTCTACATGCTGCACTGAATACACAAGCTTGTACCGTATTTCTTCTAAATGGGATGAATGCAAGCACATCAGAAATTGATCTTTCTCATTTCCTGTTCAGAACTCGCGTTACCAGACATACCAACGCATGTGGAACTTCATGCACTCCAAACAGCCCAGTGTATTTGTGAAGAGCACAGAGGAGGGTATCGCCCGGGTACTGAACTCCAATTACGCGTACCTACTAGAGAGCACCATGAACGAGTACTACCGCCAGCGCAACTGCAACCTCACGCAGATCGGAGGTCTGCTGGACACCAAGGGCTACGGCATTGGGATGCCTCTGGGTGAGGATCACAACTATAATGATCTTCTGCTTTATAGTATAGACAGCTTCAGAATTATCAGCACCCCTGATAAAAAAATGAACAACAAATAAAAAATGACACACATTAATAAATGACATCTTGCAAAACATGTAGATAAAGATAAAAAAAATAAAGATAATGTTTCATTAATTTGGACTCAGTAATTTTGACTTACTTTTATAGTATTTTGCACTTGTATTTGGCAAGTAATTATAATTAGTAATAATTAGTAATTAGTAATTAATTAGTAATTAGTCATAATAATTAGTATTTGGCAAAAAAAATGATATTTATAAATGGTTGAGATTAGGAATAATAACAACATTAGACTTCTTTCTGCAGTATTTACGCAGATTGAAAAGCACATGTAGGGGGATAGTGGAAAATTCTTCCATGCAGTCCTCTTAAGATCAAAGGTTTTCAGTACAGCTCAAGTCTAGATCCTGAGATGTTTCTTGCAAAGCATTGCCTTTGTGTTCACTGGACAGCAGCTTAGCATGTTTGCCTCTAGGGTTGGAGGTTCGATTCTCGCCTGCACCCTGTGTGTGGAGTTTGCATCTTCTTTGAGGTTTTCCTTCTGATACTCTGCTGACCCCAAAAAGAAGAATCCTGTGCTCACAATTTCACAAATTCAAATGGTTTTCTAAAAAAAATAAAAATGAAGCACAAAATCTTTGCAAGTTACTAATAACATTAGAGTTAATTGTACTTAATATTGATAACAAGCAGTATTGTCGTTTAAGAAGAACAGATTATGAAAATGGAGTCAGCCAGAGCAGTTTGAGGTGTGTTTGTTAACAAACCCACTTGTGTATTTGTATAGGCTCGGTGTACCGAGATGAGTTTGACCTGGCCATCCTCAGACTACAGGAAGAGAACCGGTTGGAGATCCTGAAAAGGAAATGGTGGGACGGTGGGAAGTGCCCAAAAGAGGAGGACCATCGAGCCAAAGGTGGTGAAGTGCTGAAGTTCTGTGAAGTCCTGGCTGCAAAACTATTGTAACTATGTATCTTAGGGTATACATTAATCATTCTTATTAGTCTGTCTGTGTGTGTGTGTGTGTGTGTGTGTGTGTGTGTGTGTGTGTGTGTGTGTGTGTGTGTGTGTTTCTTGGGTAGGACTTGGCATGGAGAATATCGGTGGGATCTTTGTAGTCTTGGTGTGTGGCCTCTTAATTGCTATCTTCATGGCAGTGTTGGAGTTTGTATGGATGCTGCGTCACACTCCAGGAACAGAGGTGAGAGAGGGCTATTTTACCTGCCTCTGCTTTGTGTCCTTCTCCCCGGCCACGCGCCTTCCTTCCTGAGCCCCTTCCCTCTGTCCTGAACCCTGTCCAGCCCTCCACCTTACAGCACACACACCACAGAGCCTTCCTCACACAGGTGCTTTCTCTCCACTGGCAATTTTTCTGACTCGACAGGTTGCTCTCGAGAGCTATTTTCTCTCTAGTTTCTATTTCTGGCATTAATACCCATAAGTGTATAATTCTACTCTATATTTTCATACGTATCATGTATTTTAATGAACACACTGTGACTGTGTTACAAACACACATTTTTCGATAAATAAAATCTCCCATTTGTTTTTGTAGAACCCCACGATGTGATTTGTGTGTAGAGAGTCGTCTGTGCTCATAAGAGTCTGAAGAAATGTTTTTCAGGTTTTTTGTTTTTTTTTTTTATTAAAAAAAGGGGGTAAGAAGAATATTATGCAAATGTAGTGTTGTTTCCTTGAGCATGAGCAAATGTGTCGAAGGAGCGTAAATCTCCAAGCGCCCAACAGTCCCACATCACGGAGCCATCTGTCTGCTGCGTCGGAACAGAGTGAGTTGGTGTGGGAGTTGATTAACTTCTGTTAAGCGTTCAGCTTTGTTTTTTTTTTTTTTGTCTTTTCTTTCTGATTCTGTCATTCAAACTTGAAATCCTCACACTCGGGTTTCTCCAGCGTGGCAGTAACTAAGCGACAGATGTCGTAGGCTTTCAGTTCATTTATATTGTTAAAATTAGCTGTAACCCGCAGTGTACGCTCTGTGTAAAAGAACTAGGACAAGGGAAATTTTATTTAACTGAGGTGATCTTTAACACTTGTAATTTCTTAAAAATATATAGGTTTTTCAGCCCCTTTTGTTTTTATTTGTTAAACCTCTAGTGCATACAGTAGGTAACATTGCACTTACACACGTGAACAAAAAAGATACAAGGCTATACAAAGGTATGTTTAAAAGAACAAACATGATAAAACAGAGGAGAATGCACGTGAAGGTGGACAGTTTATTAGGAATAACAAATTCAAACCGCTAGGCAACGTCAAAAAACAGGTACAGGTCTGGTGATCAGTGTATCAGAGAGCATGCACAATCCGAGACAACCGAGTGAGTCGAGCTTGGTTTGGTAATTGACAGGAAACAAGGACGATTTATAAACAATTTGCAGAGATCACAAGACACACGAGGGTTTAAATAGACAAATTATTTTAGATACTATTTTATTTTAAAGAGACAGGACATGAACTAAAGCACTGAGCGGCTTGACAAGGCAGAGATTCGTGACAATATGGAAAGTTTACGTTAAAAATGATGTCATTATAAAAGAAAAAGAAATTGCCATTGTGTAGAAAGATTTCAGAAAAAAATGGCAGTCATGGGAAGTGTGACAGAGCTTCCTAAAGCTATCAGGGACACTAAGTGGGGAAACAAAGGATAGAACTATAGTAAAGACCTATAGTAAACATTTCTCCTCTATACAACTGCAGCTAGAAAGTTCATGGAACAACAACTAATTGTCCTCAGACAGATGGAAGATTTCACCAGACACTCTCAAACGAATGCTCAGGAAAGTGAGAGAGAAGCCAGCAGTCGGGTAAAATAAGTTGCAGGACGACCTGAAAGCAGCTAAAAGTTATGAAGGGAATTAGTGAACCGTAGATTAATCATCTTACCCCATGCTGAACACTATCTTTGTTAAACACAATGACACAGTAGTGTGGTGTTACTGTTACAGATAAAAATTTTGGTTCTAAATTTTTCCAAGTGTTCTGATGTGAAGTGAGATCAAATATTTCTAGCTATACACTGTGTTTCCCAATGTGTCCTAAATGGTGTACCACACACTACGCTCTATGTACACTACTTTCTAGTGTATACATTTTAGAAAGCAAGTATCGTCTCAAATGTGACGATAAACGATGTCACATTTAGATGAAGTATTGAAAACTGATAAATCTGATTTTTTTATCAGTACATTGACTTTCCAAAATCGACTTATCAGACCTTTTTGATCAGTATAAACAGACTTTTTTATAGTTTGAGTTATTTTATAGCTTATAGTTTTCATCTCTGTTGGATAAACTTAGACAGAATTTTAGTGCTTGAAGATAACCTTCGAATTTTAGATGCTTATGAACAAGGACCTGGCATACAAACGGGTTCGATATTAACATTTACTCTGGGATTTTATGAATATATTGCTCCTAGAAGGCTGTAAAACAGAAATACTTATGGAAAACACAAATTCCTAAATCTCTCCATGTCTAAATGTATATAAACTGTTCAACACGACTGTGGAATGTGACAGGACAAAGAAATTCAATGCTGAACATGGACACAACAAAACAGGCACAAATTCCATTTTTTTGTCCTCTGGTAGGAAAAACGTTAAAACAGTTGCAATGAACTGTGATTAAAAACGTAATAATCCTTTCTGTTGAACTTGTAGTATGTGTCTCTAATAATCTAGTAGAATATAAATAGACATACAAATTATTTTTCAACATTAAATGAATACATTTGTATAAAATTGTAATTCATTTGTAACACGCATGTAATTACGTAAGTATATAAGATTATATAGAATAGTTTATAAAAGGTAAATGCATCATTTTGGGGGACAGAGTATTTCATCATCAGCTTAAATAATAGTTATTAGATAATTATCTAGAAACTGTGAGGTCTAATGGCCATATCAGACCTAGTGGCACAATATAATATGCTTGTGCTAACAGACTGGTACGCAACCTAGAGGAAGCCTAGCATGGATAAAAGTGTGTATTTGTGTTAGCAAGGACGTTTGTGTGTGTTTGCTCGTTCACTATTTAAAGTATGCCCGTGAGCTGGCACGCAGTGTATATTTGACTTTTCATTAGTGTTACACTGAGCAGAGAAACAATTGACTTCATCCAAGAAATGGAATTGTTACAGACTTCATGCTCGAGTGTCTCAATTACCTCACATTATCATGATGTACCATTACCCCTGGAGTGTTCAACTAAATCTTGTGGAATCAGATACACTTTTCTTTCATATAAAAACTCTGACACTTCATTAAAAAAAAGTATTTTAAATCAAATATGAGTCAGACACTCATGCCTTATGGTTTCCTAGTCTTTTTCTCATCGGTGTTAGCCTTAGAATCATATTCCTACTTGGTCCAAAGATTACTTCAGCGTTTACACAGGGAAGGTTATTCAGAAGTGGTTTCTTACACATGTTTAAATTGGCTTTCTGAAGTGTACTCCATGAGTTTCCTCCATTTTTTTTCTTTACCATTGGTATCTTGAGATTTTCTTGTCCATCACCTTCAAACATAAGCACTCGCTTTTAACAGCAACAAATTAAGGAATATAAAACATAGAGGAAAGAAGAAAACAGCTGTATTGTCCTTTGCTCTCAAATGTAATACACAGTTATATAAAAAGATTTAAATAAAAAATAAAAAAGCCTAACTCAATGGTTTATGCATTAAAATACGTCTAATGGGAGTCTAGACTTGTATATTGCCAATATATTGCTATATGAACAGTCCTTATTATAATTAGTACATTAATTACTGCACATTTGGTTTAATTTAACAAATCATACCAATCATCCTAATGGATTTCTCCGATCTCTTTGCAGGAAACACAGTTATGTTATGTTTTAGAATTATGTGTTGTATTTATGTACTTAAATCAGTCCCTCCAGGAGTTTGTAGACATTCTGTTGCAATTCTTGATGCTTGATTGTGCTGAGTATTTTTCCAAAGATTGCGATACAGAGTTTTTGTGCATTATATTTTAATGAATTTTTTTTTTCTTGAATTTGTAAAATTGCAAGCACAGGATTCTTCTTTTAAATGAGGACATAAACACGTGGATAGATTTTTTGGTACTCTTCCATTAAAGAAAGAAAACCCCACAACGTTCACTGAAATATCTTGAAACTAACAAAAGTACTAATAAATGAATATGGACCACAGAAAACTAAGGAGAGAGTTGTCTCAGAAGTTTAGAAGGAAAATTATAGATAAGCATGTTAAAAGTAAACGCTATAAGACCATCTATCTCCAAGCAGCTTGATGGAAGGGTAGCAACCATTTTGTCCACATGTGCATGTAATTACATTCTATTAAAGTTGTACTCATGTTTGACACATGAATTGTAGAGGTTTGGCTGGATTTGGAATGTGTATTATGATAGCATCACTTAACACACGACCCACGACCCCATTTTGAAAAATTGCAAGCTCCTCAGAATATCGGTAAGATTTCTGAGCTATATTTTGTGTTCTTTTCCGCGATCACATAACTGCAAAATCCTGCAGGGAATGTTAAATGGTTTCGAATAACATTCCAAGAAGATTAAACTGCAGACAGTGGTGCTGGATTTCTCCTCACTTAAGCTGATTTCAAACAATAAAAATGCCAAAGATCAGACTCGGATGTAAGAGAGACACAGCTCCAGAAGGTGCACTTTATTCTTGAGTGACTTCTAAATAGGGTTTAAGTCCGTAATTAGGTCTGAAGTTTTTCCCTGTGAGTGTCTCTTAACAATAAATATGTAGAATTATCAGCATGAGAAGCATAAAAAGGGATTTGCATTCAGTTTATTAGACTGTGATTTCAGCAATAAATCCACACAGTCGCCTTATATAACCAGTTACTAGTCTTTGACAACTTACCCGAGGGCTTCTTTTTTTCATCTTAATAAAATGCTGCCAACTCTGTGAGGTTTGAAGGATTGCTCCTCAGGTCCTGCCATATCACCTCAGTAGGATTTAGAGATTTAGCTTGGTCATCCCAGAACTCATAATCTTTTCTTGCTAGGCTGCTCTTTAACCTCTCAGAGACTGTCTGCAGATCCAGACTTAAATTTATCTCTCATAACCGTATACAGGACTAAAGGTGACAAAGTAAAAGAAAAGCTGTAGCTCTATTACTGTATGCTCTGTGGTGATTTGCTAACACAATTTGTGTCTATTTTTAATTTAAAGGGAAGTGATCTCTTTATATCAGTACGTAGTGCTAGTATGATTCGATATTGGTCACTTAACTGGTTTTCACACTTGACATCATCTGACATCATTACAAATACCCACAAAGAACACGACACAATTCACCATATTTTTTTTATTTATTTATTTTTTTTTTGGTACATTTTGTACAAATGTAAATCTGGATTCTTATGTTGTTGTTGGTTTTTCGGCTGCTTCCTGTTCACGGTCACCACAGAGATCATCTGGTCTGCATATTTGATTTGGCACAGGTTTTACATATGATGCCCTTTCTCACGCAGCCCTTTTATTTTATCTGAGCTTGGGACTGACACTGAGTTAACTTTTCAGTGGCTGGATTAGCGCTTTTCCTGGGAATCAAACCCTAGGCCATGGCAATGGACCACCAGGAGACTTCTGCATTCTTATGAGTTTTTTTTTATTTATTTCTCCTGTATTTTTTCTTCTTCCCATGACTGAGTAAGCCACCTCACCTCTTCTCTGTTTCACAACGTTCCCCTGCCACTCATGTTTTGGGCAAGCTAATGGCATCATCATTGGCTAAAACACAGCGCAGGTCACATTATTTTCTGAACAAGTATTCAGAAAGTAAGGTAACCCAAGTACGAACTGCATTCATATTCACATGAATCTCAGTACAGTTCCAGTGCAACCGAACTCACAGCATCTCATACAGTCTTGGTTTCACCATCACGGTCTGCTTCCAGTCCACATGACAGCATTTATATTACCATTGATTCATGCGAACCGTGCTCTTTCAGTGTCCCCATTCACAGGCATGAGGGTTCACTAAATGGCTTGATGAGTATGAACATGTCACACACTGTCACAATGACCAAATTTGAATTAAATTACAAATGTATGGGAGAGTTTATAGCAATGTCTAAGACAGTGCTATTCCTCATCATCATCACCACCATCACCATTAAAAATGTACTAATTGCATCAAATCGCCAGCTAATTTTTTTATTTTTTTGTTTTGTTTTGAAAAATGGTGTTTGTCATTTCAGTACACTTTCAGAGGCTTGTAGAATTTTGGCCAAGGCACTTTTTGTAAAATGTCCTGGTGACCTTTTCCTGCAGGACCTTTCCTTTCATTTGTTATCCATCTGTATGTTTCTGAATAAATCTTTGTAGTTACAGGACAGTATGCTTTAAGATGAACTGATTTACTTCAGTGCTTTGAGGCCTAAAGCTTTACACCAAGAAAACCTTGATAAAAGTTTAGAAGTCATGATTCAGTCAAACTACCCAATGCCAGAATAAAATACCAGCCCCAACTGCTAGGAAGCTCTCAGGATCGCAGGAAGTATAAAGGGTAACGTTTTTGTTGGTGGTCCTCTGATCTCTGAACACACTTCTAGTCTTCCTGTACGCACGGCTAACTTCAGGCAGACAGCTTATTTTAACTGAATAAGCATCCTCAAATGGATCCTTGCATAGATGAGTTCATTCTTTATTTTATTCTTTATGTTGTTGGTCTCTGTGCCACTTCTCCAGACACAGCATGCGATTCATGTCTTTTGATTTCACTTTTGCTTCTTTTATACTGTCCTATATTTACAAAACTGAGAAAAACACACTGACAAGGTTGCCATTCTTTAGGAATTACACCTCAATTGTGTGCCAGCTATCTAACAGAGAATCATGGAGCACAGAATTAATTAGTTTTTAAATTAATTAGCTAAATTTAATCTGTTTTATATTGTTTATCACCACATTGTTTACACTAATCCTGCTTTAATTATGAAAGGTTCACTTGTACCTTTACTATATAGTATGTTTACCATTTCTATTAGTTTGCCTAGTTTTTCAAACACTGAGATTTTTAAATATGTATATGATATTTCAATTTGAGGATTATTTTTGTAAATTACTTTATTATTTAGTGTTTATTTTTATTTTTCGGGTGTAATTAGGACAGATAATGCTGTAAACATATTATGCAGAATCTTAATTAAGGATGATAGTTAGAGAGATAAACATTTAGAGAGATAAACAAACACAATAAAGCATGCAATGGATTTTTTAAGTCTAATAATCATTGCCTACAAACTAACAAACATGAAGTGGACTAATGAGCAGAAATGCTATTTCTAGGCACTTTTTTTAGTTTTTACATGTGCCTTGGATATTTTATCTTTCTCAGTAATTAAAAAAATCCTCAAAGGGAATGTACAATTTACAAATAGTGAATGCCTGTATGCTGAATAGTGGATTTACTCAGGCCTTTAGTTGATCCACATTCATTTAACTAGCAGGAGAATTAATGTTTAACTCTGTTATTAAAAGCAATGAAGTGAACGAGTTGATGGTCCAGTCATTCAGACATCTCATCTGCTCTGACATGAACCATCAAGGTGATTAACTGCGTAACTCGTACAGAACACACAAGTAATTCCTTTCTGTAATCTCTTATGACCCGTCTAATCTGTTGAAGCGTTCAGAACACTCTCAGGCTATATAAATAAGATTAAATGCACAATTATCTCTACAGAATGGGTGTGTGGATGCACATCCTGACCAGCTTTCTGAGGTCATTTGTTTATCAGGTGTACAATTCAGCAGAAAGAAAATACATTCACACAGAACCTCTACACACAAGAAGCACTCTTTGAGTCGACTCACATATTTTTCTTCGCACAGTAGATGCTCACACATACGGAACTCACACAAGTTGCCAGTCGCTGTATTATGAAGTCACCATTAAGTGTTGCTACTGCTGGTTGCCATAGTATCCGTGATTAGTAGCTACTAATCTGGAATGTTAGTTCTCCATTCGCTGATAGAGACTCAGGGTGTCCTCTTTGAGTGTTCTTTTCTATCTTCACTCCCGTTGGAAGTCTCTCCATGTATGTGTAAAGTTGATCTTTTCTCAGCTCGAGAACGCGTCACTAGACACACCCACATCTGGTCAGGAACGGTCGCTGTAGCTCATGTGACAAGAAGTCGCCAGCTCTCTTATTTGATAATGAATGATCTCCAGTAGCTTTGTAGTTGCTGTATGTGTGAACACAGCATTGTTCACTTATCTATTTGTCTTCGATCACAGTTGCCATGGTGACACTGAGTTCAATTAGAAAATGTCAAATTTTCTGTAAAGAGTTTGTTCACCCTTGATTCCTGCTGGTTCCCATCCTTTCTGCAGATTTGAAAAATGCACTGTAGGAGGCAGGACTCTGTGTGTGTGTGTGTGTGTGTGTGTGTGTGTGTGTGTGTTTCACTTTAATAGATTACAGTAGTCTTTTAAGATTATTACTTGTCACACTGTAGAAGATGATCCTAATAAAATCCTGGCAGAATTTTAACAGACCGTGTGATAACATGATCTCTATGTCAGCGTCTTAGATGAAGGTCCTCTAATGACAGACCTGCGATTAAATAAAATGAGTACATTTTGCTTATATGATCAGACGCCGTTATACAGCCTTGTGCAGGAAACACAGTCACATACATAGAAACCTGTTTGAAGTGGGATGCATTTATAGGGTTTCTTGATAACATGGCACTAAATTTTTAATATTGTTCAATTTACTAGAGAGAAAAAAAGAGATTCTGGTGAGGGAGTTCATTTATAGCTGCTGTAACAAAAGTGATAACAGGAGGTAATCTGTCACATGGATGTTCTAGCGTTAAATGTAAGTGTAAATGATCTGTCTTTTATTAACCCTTTTTAAATTAATATATTAATGATTTTATCACTGTAGGTCTGATATAAAGTCTGATGGCTTTCAGTGAGGCTTTCTTTGCAGAATTAGAGTGGTTGAAGATAACACCTTTTAGATGCTTATGAACAAACACTTGGAGCATCTCATACAGAAGAAATGGGTTTGATATCAACATTTACTTTTAAGATTAAAACATTTCTGTGGAAAAAAAAGTTTTATTGGTTTGGAAATTTCTATGACTATATTGCCACTAGTAGGTACTTGCATTTGAAACATTAATCTCTCTCTCTTTCTCTCTCTCTCTCTCTCTCTCTCTCTCTCTCTCTCTCTCTCACTCGCTCTGTCTCTCTCTCTCTCTCTCTCTCTCTCTCTCTCTCTCTCTTACTCGCGCTTTCTCTCTCTCTCTCTCTCTCTCTCTCTCTCTCTCTCTCTCTCTCTCTCTCTCTCTCTCTCTCTCTCTCTCTCTCTCTCACTCACGCTTTCTCTCTCTCTCTCTCTCTCTCGCTCTCTCTCGCTCTGCTTCTTGTAGAATCTAGAACAGTATGTAAATAACTGTCAGCAAGACACTATAGTATAGAAATAAACAGGCATTATACCCTTACTATATGTTTATAAAATCACTGTTGCATCTGTATGGAAGACATTGAGTATATAAATCATTCATAATTCATTACCTCGGTACAGCAGAGGCAATATAAACTCTAATGATTGAGAAAACATGTTGCACGTAGGGCCAATAGAGTGCAATCACCAGAGGGCAGTAACATTGTTTTGACTTATTTGCATAATAACATTTCTTGTATTTACTCTTTAAAGGATACGTGACAAATTTGATTAATTTTAATGATACACCAACTATATACACGATTCCCAAACCCTGTAAGAACATAAAGCTGCTTAAATATGGAATTATCTTACATTACTTGTATTATGAATACAAGACTCAATAAAAAATACCACTTTAAAAAAAAAAGAATTGGCCATGCTTTATTATTTATTTATTTATTTATTTATTTATTTATTTAGTTAGTTAGTTAGTTAGTTAGTTAGTTGTTACTGTGGGTGTTTTCTAACTTCTCATGGTCTTCTTATGCCTTTCAATTGTTTGGATTCGTAGTTTATCATCACTAATTTATTTAGAAGTACATCATGCAAGAAAGAAAAAAAAAATGACAGAATGACCTGAATGTTTGTAGCTGCTATAACAAAAGTGATAACATTATAAGTAACCTGTCATCATCTATTAACCTTTTCTTTTTTTTTTCTTTTTTTTTAACAGTACACCAGCGTTCTGTTCCACAGGTGGAGGAAATTTTCTATCAGTATAAACACGGATAAAATAAATAAATGCTGCTACTTATTTATTCGATAAAAAATTGTAGCCTGTCTTTGAAATGTTCTGGATTTATAGTTTCATCAATCATCACTAGTTTATTTAGCGGTACATCATGCCATTTTCCAGTCACTGTTCCAATCATTTGAATCTAAATGCATCTGAAATAATTATTCTGTTCAAGCATGAAGCTTTGTAGATGACTCTTGAAGTTCAGCACAGACACACATTCAGATAGCAGGATACAGACATCTTCACACGTTTACAGTTCAAATCATTTGTGTGCCACTTGAGTTCCATTTTTGTTTCTCTTAATCAACAACCCAGTCTCAAGGATTTTGGAGGGTGGTTTATACTGTACACCCCATGCAAATCATTTCCCTTTTACCTTTTACTAAGTGTCTTAGTCAGCAAGTGAAATATATAATAATGTGTCGATTTTAGCTACAAGACCTATTTGTTAACATTAATAATAACTACAGCATTAAAAATACATGGGATAAAATCTACCCAAAATAGCTACATGCAAATTGTTACCAAACTTTCATAGAGTACATTCTATAGGCTTGTGTTTACAGTGTGCTTCTTGATTAAGATTTATTACAGTGTGCCTCTCCTCTTCTCTGCGAACACAGTCATACATGCAAATCGCATGGCAATGTGTGTGTTTACAGAATACAGAAGTTATCTGGATTTTCTGTAGGAATTACAAGAATTCACAGCCTAAAAATGATGTGCATTTTGAAAATATGCACCTGTGTTAAGAGAGGAGATGTTTAATCTAACTGTAATAATGATAGCAATCTATCTGATTTAAACTATATACATTGGTGCAGAACATAATCCAGAGCAGCATAATACAGACTGTATTAGTGTCGATGTTGATGTGTGTTTGAGCCAGAATGTTGGGATTCAGTAGGGCTTTTCACACTGAACAATAACACACTGTTATTGTCGACCCTGCTTTTAACCCCATGGGAAATGTGTGACACTGAAAAGTTAGTGAAAGTTACATATAATAAAATGGCTGTTCAACTATTATTATATTATAATTATTGTATATTACATCCTTTTATCTGGGGTTTACTATGTGCCAAGGTTAAATATTGTATAATATATAACATATAAAAATAATATATAATATATATAATACCCTATGTATTGTAGGTGTAGTCCCTGGTGTAGTACTAATAAGTTGTATTTAATTTCTTTGTGACCAGGTTGCCTGATGACTCTGGCTACAGTATATCAGTGAGCCCCCTGGCATCTTTCCCCCTGCCCCACCCGCCCTCTACCTCTCTCTCTCACGCTCTCTGTCTCTCTCTGACTTTATGTACTGTATATACCCTTCTCAGTTGTCAGTGTGTGAGGAGATGCTTCGGGAGCTACAAGGCATCGTGCTGTGTCAGGACAGCCTGCAGCTGAGACGGAGACGTAGCGGTGGCCCCAGCTCTCTACGCCCACATCCTCTACCGGCAGAGGACAGACGTGCCCGGCCCACAGGAACCAGCCTCAGCAACGGCAGGTTGTGCGCAGGCACGGGACTATCAGAGCCGCTCTCCCGTAAACTGGCACAGGAGGCGGCCATCGTTGCACGCAGTTGCAGCCACATCCGCATCTGCCCCGAGTGCAGACGCTTCCAGGGGCTGCGCGGGCACCCACCAGGGACCCCACGGGCGTCGCCCACTCACAGTGACGATAGCTTTGAGTGGGACAAAACCACCAACAGCAGTGAACCTGAATAAAAACTCTGCTGGCTTTACACAAAATTGAACAAGGATCGAGAAACAGATAAACTCGGATATATAAGACCTACGGTTTGCAGATGTGTTTATATTTCCGAAAGCTGGACTCTCTGTATACACTGCCCTCTCATTCATCTGCCCTGAATAGCATTTTGCAGCAAACAAAAAGGGGGCTTTGTACTATGCAGTATTTTTTTTTTTGTCTTACCGTGCTGTTGATTTTACTTTAAATTATATTTTTTTTGGTTGTGAGATTACAGTTGTACTATCACTAGATTGCGATTGCTATTTTCTCCTTCACACAATGACCGTGATTACAGCTTTTATTTTCTTCAACCAGTAGAGAGGCATTCCTTACTGATGACAGCCACAGGGAACGACTTATGAAGACTTTTTCACATCATCACATTCTCAAAGCATTTTTTTAAGTGCCAAATAAACCCAGTATTGATTTTTTTTTTTTCCGTCCCAGATCATGGCCTTGAGGATACAACTGAGAAGAGAACTGAACACACCGCCATGATAATATCTTTTTAACTATAGTGATATTCTATTAAAAACAAAAAAAAAAAAAAAAAAAAAAAAATATTTTAAAGATAGAGCTTTGATATGCACGTGTGAAGGCTTTCTTGAGAGGAGAGAAATGGTTTTTTTTTCTGTTATTTCATGCGACAATATTGAAGCCCTTCTCAGCAACGTTTGTAAAGGCTTTAGCGTGTTTTGGAAGAGGTTTTGGTTGTGTTGATCGTTTCTGGTTGTTCAAGCATGAGACTGTAGAATTATAGGATTCTATATGACATAAGACTGGTTCTGGAAATATTTGCCTTACAAGTGCAGTGTTAAGGGATTAGAAGAAGAAAAAAAAACATTCTCGTTCATATTTCTCTGGTTTAAGACTGAGGGAGTGAGTTAGCATTATATCAACAGCACAGTTGCAACTGAAAATCCAAATTCACACAAGCTGAAGTTCAACTATGAGTCTCCACAGAGCTGCAGCAGGTAACACACCTAGAGAAATGACACATGGATTGTAAGGTGTCTTTGAGGTAGAGAGTAAACAGTGTACACAGTGTGGATGGAACTATTTTTTAGTAGCACAAAACAGGAACAAGGTGTCATGAGAAGAGGCAGTGCTCTCAGAACACAGAAAAGGTCTTGTGAAAGGTTTGTCATGCTCCTCATTCCTCAGAGTAAATCTATAAAATAAAATATCACGGTTTTAAATAAAATGAACATTTGTTCACATATTTCTTCCACATTCATGATTTTAATCATAAATACACTTTATACGGTCAAAAGTATGTGAACAATCGTTGTGTAGTGTGTCTTTGTGTGTTGGTTTACAATTTCACTTCACTAGAGACTCAGACACTGTTCCAGCATGACAGTGCCGCCTGTGCACAAAGCACAGATCTCCATGAAGATGTGCTTTGCTGAGGTTGGAGTGAAAGAACTCCAAGTTTCCTGCACAGAGACCTGACTGACTCCTTTGGGATGAACTGGAACAGCAACTGCACCCCAGGCCTCTTCACCCATCAGTACAGTATCTGATCTCACTAATGCTCTTGCTTCTGAATGAGCACAAATCCCCAAAAGCTCCAAACTCATTATTAATGTTGAGGTTATTAGAATATTGTGGGATGTTTAATAAGCAGGTGGGTATAGTAAGGTGTGCACAAACCTTTGGCTATATAGTATATGTTTAAAGCAAAGCCAAAAGAAACACGTGTCTGATCACTTGTTATTAACAGTTCCTAGCAATTGTGCAGCAATTGTGCACAGTAACACAATAGAAAAAACTACATTAGTTACCACTCTCTCTCTCATTTTCTACCGCTTATCCGAACTACCTCGGGTCACGGGGAGCCTGTGCCTATCTCAGGCGTCATCGGGCATCAAGGCAGGATACACCCTGGACGGAGTGCCAACCCATCACAGGGCACACACACACTCTCATTCACTCACGCAATCACACATTACGGACAATTTTCCAGAGATGCCAATCAACCTACCATGCATGTCTTTGGACCGGGTGAGGAAACCGGAGTACCCGGAGGAAACCCCCGAGGCACGGGGAGAACATGCAAACTCCACACACACAAGGCGGAGGCGGGAATCGAACCCCCAACCCTGGAGGTGTGAGGCGAACGTGCTAACCACTAAGCCACCGTGCCCCCCTACATTAGTTACCAAAAGCCAATAAATATTGGGTTGAATTTAAGCTAATGGCTGCATTCATAGGACTCTGACATCTCTAATGACAATGCAAATATTATTATTTACACAGACAGACATTAGCTGTCATGAACTGAGCTGTTTTAGAACATCTGTGATGTTTTTTGTGCTGTGTGTTATGAAATATTTTTTCTAGGATGCCATTACAAGTAGCTCTTCTGGTATGTAAGGGTCATCTATCCATCCATCCATTTTCTGTACCTCTTATCCTCCACAGAGTCACAGGGAGCCTGGTGTCTATCACAGGGGACGCAGGGCACAAGGTGGGCAACACCCTGGATTGGGTGCCAAACCCTCACAGAACACAATCACACACAGGTTTATAGTCACACACACTACACACACTATAGGAAATGTAGAGATGCCTTTGGACTGAAGAAAACCACAGTATCTGGAGAAAAAACCCCAAAGCACAGGTAGAACATGCAAACTGCACACATAGGGCAGAAACAGGAAATGAACCCCCAAACCAGTAAGCCATCAATGCCCCCTTTCAGAGTATATGGAAATAATGTGATATCCAAACCAGCTCCAGTTGAGGGCCAGAGAACGTATACGTAACATAGCGCTATCACATTACCGTGAGAGATGATATGATGAAAATCATAAAAAAGCAACATTTAAGAAATATCCACAAATGTCACAATCAGAAATAAGAAGCAGACTTAACAACCTTTAGCAGATCAATCTTAAAACTGAACAAATAATCTTAAGTTACATCCATTTGTAATGAAATGTTGAGTTAGGTTCCTATTTTATTCTGCTGACTGTGACACATGTGGGATTTGGTCCCTTTTACTAATGAATCTGATGCAGCAGCACTTTAGTCCTTGAGTCTATCCTAGCATTATCCTATGCAATCTAATGCAATTATCAACATTTAGCGTCTTGATTAAATCTTCATTTGAGTTCTGATTAATGTCAGTGGAAGTTGCTGGAAAAGAAACTCTTCTTGTTCTTAGAAGTGAACTGTGTAAGTGTTAGCCCTTATGTTTGATGTTGGGTCATTTTTTTCTTCTGTTAGTCATCACTGTAACAATACAAGCAGTATGTCTGTGACATCGCTGTGCCGCACGACTGCTAATGTTTTACAGGATTAAGGATAAGCGAGCATCAACTAGCTCATTAGCAGCAGAATCATTAAGCACAACACAAATATTTTAACCCAAACCTAATTATGTTGTTTCAGGGTGGAATAAGGGTTATAAAGAAAATTGTGGTGGTCTGATATGTTGCTGTGGCTGAATCATTCAGCCAAAATGACAAAAATAAAAATATGTTTTGAGCAAATTTGAGTTAATATACTTTGATGACTCTACTTTAATATGGTGATAAACAACCCGGTCTCACAAAAAAATTAATGTTCACATGCAGCAGATTTGCTGCAGATTCTCTTCAAACACAATCAGACATGCATGCCTCATGGTAACACAATAGAAACACTGACAATTCATAATTCACTGCAAAAAAAAAACATTTTAGCAAGTGAGTTTTTTACTCTATTCGCCGATTATTTTGTTTTTCTTTCTAGAAATTAGAAAAAAATGTAAAGCTTAAAAATAGACATGATAATATCCATAAATAAGTTTATTAATCTTATTTGAATTCTTGCAATATCTCTGTATAAATACAAGATCATTGTGACTATGTTCAAGATGTTTTACTTAGTAAAGATATGACTTTTTGTATTTTGTTCTTTAAAGCCTGCAGGATTTACAACCTAAAAACTAAAATGTGCCTGAATGTGTTCAGAGAGAAGAGGAAACGGTTTACAAGTCGTGTAAAGTCTAATCATAAACTTTGGTGCTGAACGTCTCATACAGAGCATTGGATATGTTGCTGTGCTGCGTATTGCATCAGAACACTTTTTCTGTGAGAATACCTCACAGAAATACTCTCCTTCACCAAAATAATTCTTGCCTTGGCTTTCTGCAAAGATCACGTTGGCTAAATAATGAGCCTGTTTAACACCCAAGAGGTATAAAAGGCTCAGTTTGTCTGAAGTTTTAGTTGATATCTTTTCAGCTAAGTGTGTTTTTGTCACGCACTGTGTATCAGGTTAGACACAAAATTAAGAGATTACCAGCTATCATGTCATGCAGGAAAACTCTTCAAATGAATCAAGTCAAGTCAAGAAGCTTTTATTGTCATTTCAGCCATATATAGCTGTTGCAGTACACAGTGAAATGATACAAGGTTTCTCCAGGAACCTGGTGCTACATAAAACAAAGACAGAGCTAAGGACTTAGTAAGAAGTCCTAGCTACATAAAGTGCATCTGTGCAACCTGGTGCAAACAGTGCAGGACAAGACAAACAATACACAAAAGACAGTAAACAGAAACAGCGCCGACCAGTGTAAATACTGTATGTAATACTGGAATGAACACTGTATTATAGCAGCAGTTACCTGAGATATTGTAAAGTATTGTGCAAAACAGCAATCAATCAACTGAAATGTCAGACAGAATGTGCAAATAGCAAAAAGTGTGCAAAAAACAGCATGTAAACAGATTGATGGATATATATTGGAAGTGTGTGTATTTAGTGTAGGTCTGTGCAGTTCATACAGGTGATGTGCGTGTGTATGTTGTGCTCCGTATAGTTCAGTTATTAAGGAGTCTGATGGCTTGTGGGAAGAAACTGTTACACAGTCTGGTCGTGAGGTCCCGAATGCTTCGGTACCTTTTTCCAGACGGCAGGAGGGTGAAGAGTGTGTGTGAGGGGTGTGTGGGGTCATCCACAATGCTGTTGGCTTTGCGGATGCAGCGTGTTGTGTAAATGTCCACGATAGAGAGAAGAGAGACTCCAATGATTTTCTCAGCAGTCCTCACTATCCGCTGAGGGTCTTACGATCCGAGATGGTACAGTTCCCAAACCAGACAGTGATGCAGCTGCTCAGGATGCTCTCAATGGTCCCTCTGTAAAAAGTAGTCAGGATGGGGGGAGGGAGATGTGCCTTTCTTAGGCTTCGTTAGAAGTAGAGACGGTGCTGGGCGTTTTTGGTGATGGAGCTGGTGTTGAGTGACCAGGTGAAGTTCTCCGCTAGATGAACACCAAGATATTTGGTGCTCCTGACCATCTCTACAGATGATCCGTCGATGTTCAGCAGAGAGTTGTCGCTCTGAATCCATGGATCAGCACACATACAGCAAGATGCAAAAATAAATCAATTCAGTCATTAATTATTGAACAAATAAATGTCAACTTTAGTCAACAGGCATTAGTTTAGTGAATGACGATTCATTTCCATCACTTGACGTGACCTGGGGGTATTTAATAACACTAATTTAAAAATAGACATGCATTTATGTTTTTCACATTTATTTATTTTTACTTGTTTTATATGACAAACAATTTATAACATATGAAATAAAAATAGTCGTTGTTTTATTAGACAATCAGCGTTCTGGTGCCTTACGGCCCATTTACAACAGATAATGTCTCGCTTTTCATTTTCACTTTGTGACCTATGTCCTGTTTATAACACGTTTGTTACAGTGTGATGATTAGTGTTGCTACAGCGTAAACTATGTAACACTGTCATGCTATGTTCACACATACAGTGATTTTATCGCTATTTTTAAGTCTCCGGTCCCTGTATTATGGTCGTCGGTAAGATTTCCTACTACGGGTTGCCATAGTGATAATGTTTATCTATAGGTGGTGCAACCAGTAATCCAATTAAGTTTTCTTGAAACTAAAATGAAGCATTCTTAAGAGAGATTTGGTGCTTGAGTATAAATTCACCAGTGTTTGTCTGCATCAAATGCTACTAGATGAAATAAAAGCAGTGTGTGCACGTGTCTTTGCCACAGATCACGTGCGCTTAAATGTCTCTACTAAGTTCAACTGGACACGCCCACATCTTCCAACGCTTGCTATATGTCATGTACCCAGAAGTCACCAGCTGTCATTGTAAATAATTGATCTTCGGTCACTTTGTCGCTGAGAGTCGTTGTATGTGTGAATGTAATATTATGCAACTGCTTTTGTGTTGATGTTATAAGCACCAAGTACCAGATTCAAGAGCGTCTTTTGTACATGACGAATTTTCTTGATATTTATTTTGTTTTACTTCTACTCGTTATGTGACTCGGTAGTGCAGTCGTCATGATGCTTTATTATAAGTGCTATAACACACATATGACCGAATTGTACAGCTACATTAAAGAAAGCATTATGATCGAGGACTCGATGAACCTTGATTAAATAATTTGACGTCATTTGTCCTTAGGGGCTTATGTAGATCTCATATAGCGCTAATCTAGTTATTTGTTACCAAAACCTGTTTAAAGCACATAATTAACAGGGATTTTAGTTTTATTAGTTGAGATTTAAGATTTTCTTCCTACTTTTCTATATGTGATCACATGTCTATTTAAAATTACACTTGTGAATGATGTCTGTGCCAAATTTGTTCTTCACTCACTGCTCAGGTGTAAAGAGTTTCACAAGTTTACTCACTCTCACTCATCTTCTACCGCTTATCCGAACTACCTCGGGTCACAGGGAGCCTGTGCCTATCTCAGGCGTCATCGGGCATCAAGGCAGGATACACCCTGAATGGAGTGCCAACTCATCACAGGGCACACACACACACACACTCTCATTCACTCACACAATCACACACTACGGACAATTTTTCAGAGATGCCAATCAACCTACCATGCATGTCTTTGGACCGGGGGAGGAAACCGGAGTACCCGGAGGAAACCCCCGAGGCACGGGGAGAACATGCAAACTCCATACACACAAGGCAGAGGCGGGAATCGAACCCCCAACCCTGGAGGTGGTTTCACAAGGTGACTTTATTTATTTATTTATTTATCTACTTATTTATGTTCTTATGTAGTCTGATATTTCACTGAAGTCTGAATCTCTCTCTCTCTCTCTCTCTCTCTCTCTCTCTCTCTCTCTCTCTCTCAGAACACTGGGATTCAATCAGAGAAAGTAAACAGAGATAAAGAGAATGTAATAAGTTAGACATTTCTCATTTTTTTCTCGGATCATGTGATGACTACAGGGTATATGCACCTACTCCCCATCTGTAAACATTGTACTTCTAGGTCTGTAAATAAAGTGCGTTCTTTACTGAGGTTTCCCAGTGTGGAGCTGTGGAAAATAACATGTAGCTGCAGCTGTGAAAAGGGAAGCAGTGTGATTTTGTGTGTGTGTGTGTGTGTGTGTGTGTGTGTGTGTGTGTGTGTGTGTGTGTGTGCAGCTGTGCCCTCATTGCACGCACGCTTGTGCACAAAAGATTGTATACGCCTAGATAACCTACAAGCTTGACATAATTATCATCTGATGGAGTGGAGGATAATCAAATTTGCTTTTAGAAGATTGAAGCACACGTGGCAGCATATTAACAACAGCAACACACGATGATGTTTGATGGTGCTTATCTGACTGACTTGCTTATTCAGTTTTACAGTGAATGCACACAGAAAAATTAAATCAACTGTGTTCAAATTGTGAATGATATTAATTGAGAGCAATGAAAGGGCAATTGAGTTAAACAAACACACACACACGAATGCTAAAAACACCCCTGAGAAATCTTGCATTAAATATAAATGTCAGGATTTAGTTGCTATGTTTTCTATATTTTATTTGCCATATGTTGGCACTTTTTTCCTATACGTGTGTGTGTGTGTGTGTGTGTCACATTGGAGGACATTGGAGCTCAGAGAGGAAACCCATACAGACACAGACAGAACATGTACTGTAAAACTCTATACACACAGCAGCCAGAGCACAAGATTGAACTCACAACTGTGGACCTGAGTGGCAGCTTTGCTTAATCAGGCATAATTCTATTAGTTGAAAATCTACAAAATGGATACAGCAAACTCCTAATGCATCAGCCTTGAACAGAAAGCTTTAATCGAAATGCCAGGAAGTCAGGACTTTGGCATTTGTTATTTGAGGCTTTAAAATGGCAAAGGTTCTTTAAGATCACTTTAAATTCAAAGAAACATAAATAACCCAGGCTTACAGAAAAAAGCAACTTATTTGCAGCAGCTTCTATAGGACCAATATCAGGATTCGGTCACAAGCATGTGTTGCATTCAGTCTTGAAGCCGGCTTGTATGTGGATTACTCACATCATCGAATATGCTCAGCACGTGAATGTATTTGTTGCAGTAATACTTAAGGGTAGGGCTGACATCAGCAGAACTAACTAACAACTATATAAACCTGCACAAACATTTATAAAAGTTTATAGCGTAATGTCTCAGAGGTTTCTTTTGTCAATATTGTCAATTTACTTTAGTCAGTATATTATATTGACATAACGGCTGTATGAAATAATGATGATTTCTGTTTAATTAAGGTTATGTTATGACATTTTCTGGATTGGGTCACATTATCATTAATATGATGCCTGATATGTCAAAGTCTTTTAAAGGTGGTGAAGACAGACATAAAAACTATCCATCCATCCATTTTCTGTACTGCTTACACAGTAGGGGTCATCCAAATCGGGGTATTGGGGGTCACCCTGGACGGGACACCAACCCATTTCAGAACACAATTTGTCAGCCATGCGGGGATAAAAACAGACCCAAATGCAGGATAGCTAAAATAAACTTTATTTATTAACTTAAAAAACACAAAACAAGGGCACCGACAAGACAAGACGCAACAAAAGATGACATAGGACGACAAGGATTCCAGCACAGTTATATACACATGACAATTAAACACATGAGGAACAGGTGTGCAGAGGCGTGGACGATGAGAAGGGTGGGGCAGACACGTGACAGAAACAAAAGCACGTGGCCAAAGTCCGGGCTGAGTCCTGACACAATTACACACAATAACTAACCCGTTCACACACTACCGACAATTTAGAGATGCCAGTCACTCATCAATTTAGAGATGCCAGTCACTCATCAATTTAGAGATGCCAGTCACTCATCAATTTAGAGATGCCAGTCACTCATCAATTTTGAGATGCCAGTCACTCATCAATTTAGAGATGCCAGTCACTCATCAATTTAGAGATGCCAGTCACTCATCAATTTAGAGATGCCAGTCACTCATCAATTTAGAGATGCCAGTCACTCATCAATTTAGAGATGCCAGTCACTCATCAATTTAGAGATGCCAGTCACTCATCAATTTAGAGATGCCAGTCACTCATCAATTGAAAGCGTATGTCTTTCATTTGATGAGGAAAAGCCAACTTCACTCTAATTTATCATCAGAGTAACTACAACTAACATTATATTTGACATTACAGTGTAACTAAAAGTAATTATTCATGCAAAGTAGCCTAAGGAAGAATACACACTCTACTTACAGTAGAAGCCTGAGAAATTACACATAAAGAAAAAGAACAACGTTACAGTTTTATGACTGTTCATAAAAAGTGTTCAAATCTATGCTATAAACAGTAGCTTTTCAATGCAAGTCTAAATTCTGCATATAAACATTTGTTTCTAATGAACAGGTGAAGTGTTCAAAACAGATACAAATAGAAAGTGTACTTTTTGTTCATTTGTTGTTGGCTCAAGAGCCTGTCAGAGACGTTACCTCAGTTAGATCCACAAAACAAAAACTGCATTTCTGCTATGCTTGAAAAATGCTTGTCTTTACAGACTCCAACGATCTTAACTTGTACACTCATTGTTTCTTCATGTTTATTTTAAATGAACCATCTCTGTCATTACTTAAAGAACTTCTCAACCACTGCTCCCACCATCTCAGGGTAAGATAAACCTTCCTTGCATCCAGACCCTTCTCCGTGCTGGTATATGTGTGGTGGAATGATCTTCCCCTAAATGTCTGAACAGCTGAGTCACTGACGTCGCTGACGTCAACCAACATCTAAAGATTTACAGATTCCTCAAGTATTCGAATTAGCACTTACAAAATAATTCCATAATTTTTGTCCTTTTTCTTTTATACGACCTCCCAAAAAAGTTTTTAGGCTGATGGTTTTCTTAGGTCATGATGTAGTGAACCAGTATCAGGATGTCTTCATTGATAGAGGCTTCAAAGCACTTCTGTAAGTCACTCTGGATAACAGAAATTCTGTAAAGGTAAACACTGTTATTAGTGATGACACTAGAGTGTAATTGAGCCTGGAAAGGAAAGTGTCATGACAGCTTTATGTCAAGCAATATTCCAACACTTGACTCAACTCACCTGTTATGTCAGCTTCACGAAAGCCATCTTTATATGAAAGCTTCACGAAAGCCGTCTTTTCACGAAAGCCGTCACGTACTGTACATCCGATGCCGTGAAGGTTCTACGGTATATTAGTATTATTCATCGTAGCCTTACATGAAGTCCTTCATTCATTCATTCATTTTCTACCACTTATCCGAACTACCTCGGGTCACGGGGAGCCTGTGCCTATCTCAGGCATCATCGGGCATCAAGGCAGGATACATCCTGGACGGAGTGCCAACCCATCGCAGGGCACACACACACTCTCATTCACTCACACAATCTTGGAGAGATGCCAATCAACCTACCATGCATGTCTTTGGACCGGGGGAGGAAACCATGTTCTCCCCGTGCCTCGGAAACCCCCGAGGCACGGGGAGAACATGCAAACTCCACACACAAAAGGCGGAGGCGGGAATCGAACCCCCAACCCTGGAGGTGTGAGGCGAACGTGCTAGCCACCGTGCCCCCCTATGAAGTCTTATGTTATTCAATAATTAACACTAAACGGTATGATTAAATGAGTTAAATAAGAACATTGAAATGTATTCCATTTTAAACTTCCTGTCTTCACTGAGTTCAGGAATGATGAACTCCGGCTGATCGATTTCTTCATTTGCAAAAGACTGACAATATTATTATTGTTATGGGAGACAGATGGAGGACAACGGAATAACAACCAGATGTATTTATTATAACATGTAACGTTAACCAGGAAGATAGTACAAACGATAGCAGGGATGATGATGATGATGATGATGATGATGATGATGATGATGATGATGATGAGAGACGCAACTCCAACGCACAAACCACGAGTGACAGTCACAGATAGAAAACAAGACTTTCCTTAACTTGACAGATGACAGAGGACAATGACAACGATAATGACGATAACTGTAGAGAGAGGAATAAATCCACAAAGGGTTATTAGAGTCAGGCAGGTAGTAACAGTACATACGAGAGCGCTGTATGTAGTAACAAGACTGGGCGGGGAATGAATGAGTGAGCAGTCCTTATATACTGAGAGCAGGCAATTGAGAACAGGTGACGGTAATTAGTAGTCAGGCGAAGCGGAGCATTGTGGGAGAGTGAGTGTGGAGCCTGGTGAATCCATAACAATTATTATTAAACAATTTATTGTATAGTCTCAATGAAGTTATCTCTCATGATCTATAACCTCGTGTGGAACCTGCATGCAATTCAATGAAACGACTCTCTTTGGCTACAAACACCATTGCTGCATCCCAATTCGCCTAAATAATAATCCAAAATCATAATGTGTGTCCCAATTTATAGTATGATAAACTGAGAATCCTGCATGGTTCCATACTATTTCTGGTAGATTTTCCAAGTGTGGATCTGTGAACACTTTTTTTTTTTAAACTAATATTGCCCTCAATTCCTTGTGCAAGGGAGGAGGACTTTTGTGAGGGATCACTTCACCGCATTATAAACACATGATAGAGAGGTGAAAATGAAGGGAACAAATTCTATTGTATAAATTATACAAGAAATAATGAATGAAGAAAAGCTGAAATGTAGACAGGAGTTTGTTTACGGCGACAGCGTGCGTAACTAAGCAACAGTTCTCTTCCTTTACATCACACGTCAGTATGTCCCAGTATTCTATGGCTCATTTGCTTCATACTCTTTTGATATACAATCGAAAGTATATACTATTTCATCACAAAAAGAGTACACACTTATTGAACAGTATAAGAAGGTGAACTAGGATGTAGCACATATTTTTAAAAAAAAAAAATAATAAAAAATAAGGAGGGTATGAGGAAACCATGACTGCTGTGGAGTTGATCCAACACATATTATCATTTCAGGCGAGATGAGGTCCTGTCAGTGAAGGTTTAGTCCTATAGAGCTACAAACACATTAAATCTGCTTTTCCAATAATCTTTTCCGCATCCTCAAGCATCGTCCATGACACACGGCCAGTATTAGTATTCTGCTTCTTATGTTTCATGACACAGAATGACAAATATGTTGACATCGTGTCTGTCACCGAAGAAAAGTTATTTGTTTGCTTTGTTCAGTGTCTTGTCTTCATTCTTGCACTGATCGATGCCTTTCAGATTGAGAAACAAGTGATTGATGACGAGTCAGGCAAACAAAAGACAACAGCCTGCACATGGCTCCAAAAAAATTGACAGAACCAGATGTGGGGATAATAAAAACAATAGAAAAAAGAAGAAACGTAAGATTTTAAAGTCTGAACTTTGTTTACAGTGGTATAAGTCATAGCTTTTATGTGCGTGCAACTGAAAGGAAACAGTTCATCTATGGTAGGTTGTTACATCAGACATATAAAATAGTAAAACAGTATAATATAATATAATAGTAATACAGAGATAATCATTATAAAACATTGTGGGGGAAAAACAGCTGTTGCAATTCCCAGTAGGTGATATAAAAACTGTATTTATACTCTGTGTATAAACTATTAAGTCATATTAGATTTGGATGAATTCCTGAGTTCATGTAACTGTGTTTGTGTGTTTTTTCACGGTTGTAAGTATCCTCTTGACTCTACGGTTTCTGCTTACCTCCAGAACATGTGATGAGGTTGATTGGCTAAATAATTGCTCTTATATTTATGTATGTGTTTGTCTGTGTGTGTGTGTGTGTGTGTGTGTGTGTGTGTGTGGTGCATGCATACAGTGTGGTGCAGGTGTATTCCTGCATTTCACCCCATGTTTCCAGGATACATTCCATGATGCTGACCAGGACGTAGCGATTAATGAAGATAAATGAACATCTGAATGAAAATTACTGCTAATATTTCAGAATTACTGCTAACATTTTTTGCTCTACCTTCTAAATAGCTTACTGTTATTACAGTCCATGCTTATACCCTTACACCCTCGTGTAACAGCTTCTAGAATACTAATGACTAATGAGAATACTAATATTAAATACTAATGAGAACACTCCAGTATTTCCGAACACGTAATATTGGTTGAACATACCAGTATTTACACTGGTCAGCACTGTTTTTGTGTATTGTCTTTTGTGTATTGTCTTTTGTGTATTGTCTTGTATTTTTTGTCTGCACTGTCTTGTTTGTCTTGTTTGTCTTGTCCTGAACTGTTTGCACCAGGTTGCACAGTTGCACTTTTTGTGGCTAGGACTAACTTACTAAGTCCTTAGCTCTGTCTTTGCTTTATGTAGCACCATGGTCCTGGAGAAATGTTGTCTCATTTCACTGTGTATTACAGCTATATATGGTTGAAATGACAATAAAAGCTTCTTGACTTTGACTTGACTTGATATAACACGTACGTGTCATTCTTCCTTGAATGTTATAGTTTAACCATTGTACGACTTTTCAAATACCTGAACATTCTAATAATGAGCTGAGCAGGTGAGGTCATGGATAACTGTCCTTTCAGCCATCCATCCATTTTCTGTAGGGTTATGGGAAACTGGAAGCCTATCGCATGGGGCCTTGGGGCATGAGGCATGGGACACCCTGGTTGGGGTCCTAACCCATCAGAAGGCACAATCAACCACACTCACATCCAGTCACACAGTAGTGATGTGTTTTGAGATGGAATCCATGTTCATTCATTCATAGTCTGTAAGTGTATCCTGGTTCGGTTCATGGCAAATACACATACAGCTAGGGGTAATTGTTAAGTAGCCGTTTCACCTTAACGCATTTGTTTGGGAGGTCAGAGGAAAACAGAGAACCTGACAGAACCAGCCTGGATATGGGCAGAACTCCAGAGACAGTAACTCAGTGAGGTCAGGATAGACCTGAGCAGCTGTGAGGCAGTAAAGGAACTATCTGCCCCACCGTGACAGTTAGTTCATGGGCCAATAGAAATGTAACAAAATGCATTTTCCTACATTCATTCAGTCCGCTGTCAATCAGAAAATAATAGTATAACAGATACGCTTACACCTGGCCAAGTGGGAAACTTATGCACTTAACTTAATATGCACTGAGTTGCCTTTTTCATTAGACACCTCCTTTCTTTCTACAATAACTGGCTCCTTCATTTTATCAGGTAACCCTACAGTTTTGATTCTTCAATGGTTCTTTAAAGGTTTGTTGGATAATCAAGGCTTTTTAGGTGCTTACAAGAATCTTACTTGGAATTATTTTGATGGTAAAAGACTTTGTTGTGGGTTCCACATATAACTTTAGTAGAACAGAAAGGCTTTCACACTGTTGTCTGGAGATCATGACTACAAATCGTGACGATGCCACAACAATCCATGAGCCGAGAACAATGCAATTACTGACCAATTACTCTTCACTGAAAAAAAAAGCTTGTTGAATTTATCGAATTGAAATGAATACTTCAGATGTATGTGTTTGAACTGAGTCACATTAACACCACTTGTTTTTGCACAAACACATGTCTCCTGAGCTAAGATCCAAACCCATGATGTTGGTGTTTTACAAATGGAACGTTAGCACTATAAAGAATATCGAATGTACATTTGTTATATTTCCTATTAGTGGTTATATACGATGTAAATAATTTACAATAATACTGAGTGATCTGATCACACTCAATCTACATCAACAAAGCGGGTCATTAGAAACTTCATTGCTTAGAATAATCAGTGAAATCACATTTAATTGAGAAATGTAATTTTTTTTAACTAAGTTTTAATTCTGGAAAACATATTCATTTTTTCAGTGTAGGTGGGGGGATTAGCACACTCCTGCCTATGAATATCACAGCATTTTGGGGAGAGGAAATGGCTGCTTGGCCTCGCTTGTCTCAGAATTTCCTCTCTCTCTCTCTAGGTGGGAGTCATACGGCGAAATGGCGAGACCTGGTTGGTGGGTAAAAGCTTGCAGATGAAACAAAGATATCATCAGATGATGCTATTAGTGTACCGTCTATCTGTTCTTTGAAGGAATACATTTAAAGACAAACACAGGATGCACTTATTGGGCACGTTTTCTACACCAAAATAATAATATTCTGTCAATGTCTTTTTCTTATGAGTGCAATGCAAATAAAAGAGAAATCAACTGAATGGTCAGCGGTGGTCTTGTAGTGATCCGTTTCCACTGCAGTAGAAAATAAAAGGAGACTGACAAACTGTTCTTCAGCAACAGCTGGACTACAGCCACTAATTGTACCTCCAAAGGGCACCTATAAAATGGCCAATGAGTGGAGCTATAGGGCATGTGTACCTAATAAACTGCTAGCTGACTGTCTGATTTGCTTATCATTTTAAATGTGCTGACAAAACCATCAGTGACAGCGATGTTTCTCTTTTTATGTGATGTGTTATTACCAAACAGTGATTCAGCCTGGAAGAGACTAAAGATGTTTATAAAAATAAAGCAACAGTACCTCCTTCAGGCTGAAGGCTGGACTGCATTTTCACTGGAGGAAACATCTAGATCAGGGGCTGTGGCTTCATTTTTCAGGCACCTGTGCCATGTCATCACTGCAGATGTCTCTACAGAAACCTACGGTATATCCTGTTCCTGATGATCGTCCATCGAGCTCCTTGATCGAGCTCCTTCCTGTTCTAATCAGTTGACATATTTACATAATCCCAGCAGGTACATGAGCTATTGTTTTGAACCTTACACATCAACGTAAAATAACTTAACAGGATAACAATGCTAATCTACTAATGTCGAGTTTATAAATCATTATATAAGATAGTTACAATGGCATGTTATTCTACTGAATATGGTTTCCACCATTCATTTATAACTATTGAATAGACGGCTTTTGAATTTTGCATCATAACATTGATAATTACAGTAGCTATGTTACAGAGAGCCTAGTGGAAAAAACTGGGGAAAAGAGTTTAATTATATATAATTATGGATTACCACTTAATGAGTAACAGGAATAAACAATTATAAGCCAGGGCATGTATACAATCCCCTCCAAAAGTATTGGAACAGCAAGGTCAATTCATTTCTTTGTGTTATACACCAAAGACATTTGGGTTTGATATTTTTTTTTTAAAAAAGAAAGAAAGAAGGACAAAACTTTGTATGTAAGCAAAAGAATAGGAACTGATTAGTATTAAAGTAAATAAATGTAAATAATATTTCATATTTTGTTGAATATCGAATTCATGCAGTAACGGCATCAAGATTGACAAAACTTTTAGATTTATATTTTGTTGTTTAATTTATTTTTTGTTGCTTAATTTATTTTCCTTTGTTTCTCGACTTCCATATGGTTTCCATCTGGTCTTTATGTTGGTTTATCCTTTTTAACAACCAGTGAAGTCTTAAGAGGTAAAACTGAAGGCTATAACAAAGAGTATACTTTCAGAATTATTTGGTGTTTAAACAATCAGTCAAACAGGACCTAGCTGGGTAACAAGAAACAGGATCCAATATATTTGCTTACCTAAATTGGGTGATGTGATACATCTGGTGGGAAAACATCTACATATAAATACCAGAAAATAAAAGATTTTAAAGTCTTTTGACTTATTTATGCATACAGCAAAAACAAACGTATTGGCTTTTCCATTCCAGTAGAATTGGATGGAGCTTTAATATTTCCTGCTATAACTCAGCTCTGTGTTAATACTGTGAATCATACTGTATGTGTACATTGTGTGTTAGTTTTTTATCTCAATTTGACTTTCAATTAGTAAACTGTCAGCCTGGATACAAAAACCAAAACTGCAGTAACAACTTGTTTTTTCTGTTTTTCATACGTTTGTAACGGCAGAAACAAGACTGTAGGTCTGTATATTTGCATTTTGGGTGTTGTATCCAGGTTGATGGGTGACAAACCACTATACCCACAACAAAAATGTGTTTTAATCATTTATCTGTGTGTTTGTAGTAACACAAATGTTTTATTGTAGGGTTGAATTATTATAATAAAATGATTGTTTTGACAACATAGTAAATTTTTTGCTTTACTCGTTTTTGTTAGTTTACCTGACATAAAAATGTGAGGCAATCGGTTACCTTATATTTATTAGTAAAGTGAACACTAATAATAAGTTACCTCAACTAATGCTTTTTAGTCACCAGTACTTAATTGTACTTGGCAATTAAGTTTAGTCTACAAACAGGGGCGATTCTAGAATTTTCATTTTAGGGGGCTCAGCCACCAGGGTAGGGTTGTATACTACTAACCTTATTGCAATCCACTATTCCATTGTATTCCCTGTATTTCACTGTAAAAAAATAAAAAATTTAGATGTGTCCAGTCACTAGAAAATTTTGAGTTGTGCCATTTAGTGCTTTCAGACAATATAATGATGTGTGTCTTTAATCATTTCTGTGCATGGCTGCATATTTGTAATGCCGAAATACACAATAATATGTTTTACATTTTAAAAGGTCAATGAAAATAAATCATGGTCGTTTTCTAAAGTATGATTTCATGGGTGTTAATCGCTTCATTTTTGTTGGAAGAAAAAACAACTATCACACTGTGATAAGAGCTGAAGTTGAACGCAGCGAAGACGCATTGGATGAGAAACCGAACTGTGTATTGGTCCAGTAAACTGCAATTACAAGAACTGCACCGATACAGATGTCATATCATAGCAATCCATCAATAAAAGCACACACAACTTGTACTCTCTGATGTTTTAGGGGGGCTAAAGCCCCCCTAAAAAGGGCCTAGTGACGCCCCTGTCTACAAATACTATTTAGTTTTGTCAACTATAAATGAATACTATACTTTACTTAACGAGTAAGTTTAGTCTACAAATACTATTAAGTTTTGCAAACTTAAAATGAAAATGTTTAGTTTACAAATACTATTTAGTTTTGCCAACTTAAAATTAATACTATACTTTACTTAATGAATAAGTTTAGTTTACAAATACTATTTAGTTTTACCAACTCAAAAGTAATACATTACTTATAAATTTAAGGCAATTGGTTTCCTCACTTTTTTAATTTAACTCAACTTATTACATTTTACCCGGAGGAAACCCCCGAGGCACGGGGAGAACATGCAAACTCCACACACAAGGCAGATGCAGGAATCGAACCCCCAACCAGGAGGTGTGAGGCGAACGTGCTAACCACTAAGCCACCGTGCCCCACACGTTCAATTATATATTTTTATATTATATTTGCTGTGACTTTCAATGCTTTTGTCTACACAGAGTGGAGTCAAGCTGAGCTCAGTGAGCAGGTCCCAACTCCTAATTTCTGAGCCCTGATGTTCCCACTGCCTCTACACATCATCTAAATGAGACAGCAAGATGTCCAAACAGCCATGTAAAATTCAATCAAAGAAATTGGCCATGCTTATACAAGGAAACTAAATTGTTACATTGCTCTAATTTACGTATTAAATAGAGCAATCTATTACATGCAGAAAAACAAGCCTAAGGCCTGCAAAGATGAAGAATCTGGCAAATACTCAATGATACCATCATTTATTGTTAACAAAGTACATAATTATTTCTGCCAATTTGAACTTACGTTGATCAACAGTTTTCTGGAAGGAAAAAAATTGATTACTGCTACAGCTTGTCAGAAATATCAAGTAATATCAATTTAGAAATGTTTTTTTTTTCTGTGTTTAGGGCTCTGAAGCTTGCACTCTTCAGTTACATGCAGGATATACTGTATGTAACCCGTTTCACATTAAAGTTCTCTACATTCGTTCTTCTCTCTGACATTATTTGATTAGTTAATGCATCCGGTGTAACCTGAATTCTCTGTGTTGTGTTTTCAACCTAAGTAAATAGTGAGACTTTCAACATCTGTAGATGGGTCGACTTGTCTTTTACTCTGATAAAAAAAAGAAAACAGCAAAAAACAAACAGTATTTAAAGCTGTGTGAGTTTCCCTTATGAGATCTTTCCCATACAGGTAAATCAGGAAGTTCAAATTTAAACAAGACTTAACAATGAAACAAAGAAACAATGTGCCTTATGAAATGAAAACAAGAAAAACAGTCTTTAAACCTGTGAGTTTTGCCTTATGATGTCTGTAAACAAATTTACAACAATTATTATGTTATCTGGGGGGCACGGTGGCTTAGTGGTTAGCACGTTCGCCTCACACCTCCAGGGTTGGGGGTTCGATTCCCGCCTCCACCTTGTGTGTGTGGAGTTTGCATGTTCTCCCCATGCCTCGGGGGTTTCCTCCGGGTACTCTGGTTTCCTCCCCCGGTCCAAAGACATGCATGGTAGGTTGATTGGCATCTCTGGAAAATTGTCCGTACTGTGTGAGTGTGTGAGTGAATGAGAGTGTGTGTGTGCCCTGCGAAGGGTTGGCACTCCGTCCAGGGTGTATCCTGCCTTGATGCCCGATGACGCCTGAGATAGGCACAGGCTCCCCGTGACCCGAGGTAGTTCGGATAAGCGGTAGAAAATGAATGAATGAATTATGTTATCTTACTTCAGTACTTTGTTAGCATTAGCCGTTATTGTAACAATGTCTTATCTTTAACATTTCTTATAGAACGTCCAAACTGTTAAACATCTTGAGATGGTTAAACTTATTTCAATGAAAAGAAATAAAAACTCACCTGTTGCCTTAAAAATAACCTTAAATTCAACATAGAGTTGACATTTGTTTCAACCCACAATTAGTCAAGACAACGGATTACTGTGTTCCATTTTTGAAAACGTTTTGAGTTCAATGTCCAAAACTTGTCATGACAGTTGGTGTTCAAGAGAAGAATTAAGTTCACATAACTTAATGCAGCTATCACTTTTTACAGCGCATAAGCCAGTTTATTTCCTATTGTTGTTCTCATATTTTCTTCTTCTTTTCTTATTGTTGCTCTTAAAGCTAATAATTAAAAAAAAATTATCGTCATATAATTGAAAAACCACAAAATTGGCCTCCATCATGTAGACTTTCCCACTTTTTAATCAATACAGAAAACCTCATCAGAATGTTTCTCATTGTTTGCCTTTCGCTTAAAGTTAGGCTTAATTTATGTGGCTTTTCCAAGATGCAAGTCTTTTTGAATGAGTTGTTATTATAGAAATATTCATAGTAAAATAAACGAGTGCATGGATAGATATAATTAGAATGTGATTTTGCTTGGAGGTTAACTCTTTTTACCAAAGGTCAAAAATGGAATTTGTGCTTGTTTTGTTTTGCCCATGTTCAACATTGAATATCACCGTCCACAGTGGTGTTTACTAGCTCGTATTAAAGTAGACACTCGTGGATTTTAAAATTAGACTTTCATAAACATTTCTGTTTTTACCTGGTCTACTATTGGCAATATATTCATAGAAAAATATTTTTATTTTAAATATATATATATATATATATATATATATATATATATATATATATATATATATATATATATATATATTCACATAATTTTTCCTTCAAATCTTCAAATCTTTGAATCTTCAAAGACGGTGATAGCAGACACATTTCTACTCTCTGCGATGCCTCAAGTGCTTGATCCTAAGCTAAAATTTGGTGTACATAAAGGACAGACCTTTGTTGCTCTGAGATAAAATTCATCATCACCTTCTGACCAATCTGATTTGAGCATTCAAGAGCACTGTGGTATAATGCTATGTAAATTCTATTTATATTATTATATACAGTATTCATATTTTTTCTGCATTCAGAAAAGATGTAACAAGCACTGAAGAATAAGCCAGAAAGAGTGACATAACGGTGCCCTTTTAACATTTCTCTCATCAGTCTACTGCTGGACGAATATATCAGAGTACATTTTAAAGTCGGAGGTCAGGAAAGTTGAAGTCACATTCACATACTTGCTCAGTCATAAATATTTCAGGCTATTTTTTGATACAGCAGAGAAATTTATTTTATTATGAGTGAAAGAGCACTGAACTTAAACCTTTTATATTATCTGCTTCAGTGCTTTGCTGCCCTGTGATGGACTGGTGCTTCTTGCCCACTGTTCCAAGGATATGTCCCGAATCCTTCATGATCCCGACCAGGATAATGCATTTACTGAACATGAAGGAAGAGGCTCACGTTCAGCCTTAAATAAGCCTTTAAAATGAGGTAGAAAGATGAACATCTATGAGTTCTGACAATGGAAATCTACTTTAAAAATTATATTAAGAGTCTATTTTTTCTTTAATGTTTTAGGATCAGGTTTATGGTCAAAATCTCATCAGTAACCCACATGGTTGATGGCAATAGCTTCTAATCTTTCATTTATTCGTTTATTCGTTCTTCTATCCTGGATCAGATAAATAGTGCACTTCACAAAGGGATTCAGGAGCAAACATTCACCTGGGATTGATGCTTATCAATCACAGGGCATCATGCACATTTACATTTCCATGCACACTCATTCACACATACAGCCTATTTTTAGGAAGTGGGATTAAACCAGAGAAACCAGAGTAGCAACGACATGACGAGTACATGCACAGCATCTCCACACAGACAGTAACCTGAGCTCAGGATTGAACCTGCGACCCCGGATGGCTGTTCTCCAATATTCAGCTGATATCCGGAGTCTAATTCTGCTTTAAAGGTGACCTTGCAACTTGAAATTCCCTACCTACAACTGATTAAACACTCTCTCAACATGAAATTTCAACTAGGGCATAATTTGTGGTAGTGTTTCCAACTACTAATTCCTTCCTCATTAATGGAGTGAGGTCAAATCTACATGACTGCTCACTCTGTGATCAGTGTAGCAGGGCTCTCAAGTTTTGAAGACAGGCAAGCGTGACATCTCCACCCCCACCCCCTCACAAAAAAAAACAACAACAACAACAAAACAAAAACAAAAACAAAAACAAACTAACTAACAAACAAAAAAAAACAGTGGAGTTGTTGTGTTTGGTAAGGATCACTGACCGCAATTTAACCAAATACAAAGTATTTGTTTATTTCCATTTATTAATTTGTGTGTGTGTATGTGTGTGTGTGTGTGAGAGAGAGAGAGAGAGAGAGAGAGAGAGAGAGATTATGACTGGTGTTGTTTATTGTAAGTGTTTGTTGCCTTTTTGGACTCTATTATTTGTCCAGCTTGTCTCTGGACGGGACATTGTCCTCAGTCATGACCCTAAAAGTGGCTTGGCTTCAGCCGAACTGTTTTAAATGGGAGCAACATTACAAATGATAAAGGAGACCAAAAAGGCAACAAACACTTACAATAAACAACAACAGTCATAATCTCTCTCTCTCTCTCTCTCTCTCTCTCTCTCACACACACACACAAACACACACACACACACACACAAACACACACACACACACAAATTAATAAATAGAAACTAAATAAATACTTTGTATTTGTTTAAATTGTGCTCAATCCTTATACCAAGCATTTTTTTTGTTTTTTATTTTTTATTTTTTATTTTATTTTATTTTATTTTATTTTATTTATTTATTTATTTATTTATTTATTTATTTATTTATTTATTTATTTGGGGGGGGGGGGGTCCACTCTTGCCTGTCTTCAAAACTTGAAAACCCTGTATGACTTAATTCTAAAACATGATTTGTGTGATATAAGACATTCTGTTTTGTTTTTTTCCATACTTGTGGTAAGACATGATGCCTACACGGTCGGAACTGGTTTTGCGCATCGATATTCTCCTGTGTATTTAATCAATGATTCCGTTTACTAGTACTAAATATCACATACGTGATTTGACATCAAAATGGCAGGAATTAGAGATAAGTAGAGCCCAATTCCTTGTTCTTAAAGGAAAGAAAAAATGTGTTCAGGCTTGTCATACTGTATAAACAACACATTATACATCATATTACACCTGTTGATGAAATCTCATAGTTACCTAGCAACCTGGTCCTTAGTAAAATCCAAAGTATATTTCAGATCTTTGATGTTGTTGATGAAATCCACCAAAGACCTGAGGCATTTGGGAGCATTAATGTAATTCTGTAGAGTTATTTCCACCAAATCGCTATCCCTTCAATGTGAGGTCTTAAAAATAAAAATATCAGGATGTTTCTCTCTAATGAGAAAAGGCAAGGACAGCTGAGTACTCATGATGGAAGGTAAGGGCAGCTGTTTAATTCCAATTATCAACATTTCAACACTGAAGCTGTTAGAATAAAACAGAGAACTACCTCCATCCCAACATCTCTAGACCCTCAAAAAACACACAACAAACAAATCGCTCCAGCAGAGATGTTGTATCTTCTGACATCCACCTGGCTTTATCCTACATGCAAAACAAGAACACAAAAATTAAAATGCTGTCTATGCCTCAGTAGCATCATACCTCAGACATTGGTGCATAAGCTCAACTGACCCAGACTTAGCTCTTCGATATGCAACTGGATTCTGAACATCCTGAGCAACAGGGCTCTGACAGTCAGGGTCCAGGATATATTATCCTGTGCCATTACCCTGAACACTTTAGGCTGTACTGAATCATACCCATAACAATGTCACTAAACATCACATCAACCACATCATCAAGTTTGCTGCCAAAACAATTGTTGTAACACTATTCACCAACAACAATGAGACGGCCTACAGAGAGGAAGTGAGACAGTTTGAGGTTTGGTGAAAGGTTAATTATGTTTCTTTCAGTTCTTGGCAGTCTGCATGCTCAAAAACTTTAGAAAATCGCTCAAAATTTTGACTGCTGCACTACCAACATATAGAGGGGTATGAGATTGTCCGGTAGTCAAAAAGCCTTCTCTCAATGTCTGCAAGGCTAAAGTAACCATTGATAAATTCTGAAGGAGTATCTCACAGCCTTCTACACTTTGCAGGTGTAGCAGTGGAAACTATGACTAATTTCAAGTGCTTGACTGTGCATGTGACAGTAAACAAATTCAAAGGGTCTCTCACCACCTCATCTTACTAAAGAAGGCAAAACGGCACTTCTAAAACGGCATACTTTTTAAAAGTATGAAAAGGGTTGGTATAGGAACACCCAGACCTTCTCTCTTTCTACAAGTCTGTCATCGAAAGCATCCTGACTTGTTGCATTACCGTCTGGTATGGAACTGCTCAGTCTCCAAAAGGAAAGCGGAGTGGGGTATCACGGTTCACTATTCCGCCATAGTCATTAAAGACACAGAGCACTGTACAGGGAGGTTCTGCACTATCAGAAAGGAACCCTTACACCCCTCCCATGAACTGTATACACTCCACCAATCTGGATGGTAATGGAGCTTCTGGGCCAAGTTGACCAGTTTAATGAACTGTTATTTCCAGCAGATCATTTTATTTCACTTCACTGCAGTATTATCACTGCACTTAGTCACTGTACAAGAAAGATACATTTTAATAATCCATGCGCTTCACATGTTCTACTGATACTCAAGATAGTCAAGTAAGGAAGAATAATTTGCTTTTGGGTGGTAAAATAGGACATGTGATGCACCACAGCGTGCAAGTAGATTGCTTATTGACATTTGCCCTGTCTGTCAGTGCACTTTATATCCTCATGTCTGATAACTCATGTTTCTCCATGTTAATTGTAGCAGCATGGCTCAGGAAGAGCTATAAGCCTTTCTTAATGTTAAGTTTGTATTGATGAGAGAAATGACAAACAAATCTTAAAGTGTTATTTTTAATAAAATCCTCAAAAGTCCCAAATATAACTGAATGTTAGAATGGTTTATTGACAGAGAAAAAAATCTTTCATTACTTTGCATACGTTGAATACAATAACTTTTTAAAACTTTATATTAACCCCTAAATCATTAGTACTCCTGTGTGTCCTCTCCACCTGGGTTTCGTTGAGGTTCTCCAGTTTACTCTCATTCCTCAAAACATGCCGGTGGGTCGACTGGCATCTCTAAATAATGTGTGAATGAATGTATAAAAGTGTGTGTGCAATGGTGCACTGCCATGAAACCGACGTCCCATCCAATTTGTGCGTTCCCACTAAATGTGTTTCCAATGTCGTCAGGATCCACTGTGATTCTTACTAAAATAAAGCCATTATTTAAGATGAATTAGTTATTATTATATTCCAGTTTTTTGAAAATATAATGAAATAGCAATAATAGCAATACATTGCAATAATTATATAATAATTATTATAAATTATTATACATTATTATTATTATTATTAATAATATTATTAGTAGTAATAATGCATTAGTAATATTATTATTAATAATAATAATAATAATAATAATAATACATTATTATTATTATTATTCTCACTCACTCATTTTCTACCACTTATTCAAACTATCTCGGGTCACGGGGAGCCTGTGCCTATCTCAGGGGTCATCGGGCATCAAGGCAGGATACACCCTGGACGGAGTGCCAACCCATCGCAGGGCACACACACACTCTCATTCACTCACGCAATCACACACTACGGGCAATTTTCCAGAGATACCAATCAACCTACCATGCGTGTCTTTGGACCGGAGGAGGAAACCGGAGTACCCGGAGGAAACCCCCGAGGCACGGGGAGAACATGCAAACTCCACACACACAAGGCGGAGGCGGGAATTGAACCCCCAACCCTGGAGGTGTGAGACGAACGTGCTAACCACTAATCCACCGTGCCCCCCCATTATTATTAATAATAATAATAATTATTATTATTACTAATAGTATTATTAGTAGCAATAATAATTTGTTCTACTTTTTCTTCTTATTATTATTATTAATAATTGTAAATAGCAATAATTATTACTTTAGTGGCAGTGATACAGTACTGGCTTATAAAGGACTTGACAATGGGACCTGTTGTAAGTGTGCAGTCACATAAGTGAGCTGAAGCGTGCATGCAGGCTGCATGGTGTGTGAGAGGGCGTGGTTTCTGTGGGCGGGGCTTGTAAGGGGGCGGTCTCTCACGCATTACAGTCTGAGCTGAGAGGCGGAAGAGGAGGAACAGGAAGTGTTCCTAACCATCTTGGGAGGGGGGGTCGCTAAAAGGCGGTGTTTGCGTGTTTAAACGTATTTCTTTACCAGTTGTACGTCTACAGCCGGCTTTAGGTGCTGTTTATTAGCTGGTGCAGTAAATTCGGCACGTCATCGGTTAAAAGCGTGAATTCGGATGGGTTTGTTGTTAGTCTGCAGGTTCGGTCTCCCCTCCTGCTGTGCGCTTTAGACGTGAGCTGAACTTCCCGTTGCGGGAGACAGACAGACAGAGAGAGAGCAGAGCGGTGCGGTGGTGGGGGGGGAAACGGGAACCAGTGCTTACAGGGCGGCGCACAGGTTAAAGACACTCGTTTGTTCCTTGGGGGAAAAAGTAGCACTAGAAGTCGAGTGATATTTGTTCGCTTGACGGTTTAACTCGTGCCCAGACGCCGGTGACAGCGCGGTTTACTTGTGCTGAGGCGGTTTAATGGCACCCTCGAGTCGGTAGAGCTGTTTTCTTGTCGTCCCCCCGACGCAGGACCTTCGCTCGGTGTGACTCGGGCGCTGTTTCCTCACCGGGGGGTTTTATTTTTTTTGAGTCCAACCCGCTGCTTGGACGTAAGAAAACAAGGCTTGTGCTCCCGCCCCCTAACAGCGCTATCACCGGTCACGCTGTCCGGGTCCGAGGAGCTGAAACATGGCAGGAAATCTGAAGAAAGGCGGCGGGCTGATCGGCTTGATGAAGGACGCGTTTCAGCCTCACCATCACCTCCACCACTCCCATCACCAGCCCGGGGCCGTGGACAAAAAGACCGTGGAGAAATGTTGGAAACTCATGGACAAGGTAAAGCTCGTGTATTTATTTATTTCCGGTTTCATCACACCGTAGATGCAGAAATCTAGGTTTGTGTTCGGCCCAGTATTCGTGCTTAGCATACAGGCTAATTCAGCTAGCTAGCTTAGCCTGTGTGATGAGCTCGTGTCTTAATGCCAGATGATCACCGGCTCGGAGATGTTAGTGATCTAGAGGGTTGAGAAATGACGATCCTACTCGAACACCAGGTCTAACAGCAGATATAACACACATCCTGGTGTTGAGCTGCTGACACTTTGACCTGATGAGGAGCAAAGCAACAGGATGATTTTTATTCCTCACACACACCTCACACTGCTAGTCCTCCTCACACACACACACACACCTCACACTGCTAGTCCTCCTCACACACACCTCACACTGCTAGTCCTCCTCACACACACACACACACACACACACACACACACACACACCTCACACTGCTAGTCCTCCTCACACACACACACACACACACACACACCTCACACTGCTAGTCCACCTCACACACACACACACACACACACACCTCACACTGCTAGTCCACCTCACACACACACACACCTCACACTGCTAGTCCACCTCACACACACCTCACACTGCTAGTCCACCTCACACACACACACACACACACACACACACACACACACACACACACACACACCTCACACTGATAGTCCACCTCACACACACACACACACACACACACCTCACACTGCTAGTCCACCTCACACACACACACACACACACACACCTCACACTGCTAGTCCTCCTCACACACACCTCACACTGCTAGTCCTCCTCACACACACCTCACACTGCTAGTCCTCCTCACACACACCTCACACTGCTAGTCCTCCTCACACACACCTCACACTGCTAGTCCTCCTCACACACACACACACACACACACCTCACACTGCTAGTCCACCTCACACTGCTAGTCCACCTCACACTGCTAGTCCTCCTCACACACACACACACCTCACACTGCTAGTCCACCTCACACTGCTAGTCCACCTCACACTGCTAGTCCACCTCACACTGCTAGTCCACCTCACACTGCTAGTCCACCTCACACTGCTAGTCCACCTCACACTGCTAGTCCACCTCACACACACCTCACACTGCTAGTCCACCTCACACACACCCACCTCACACTGCTAGTCCACCTCACACACACCCACCTCACACTGCTAGTCCACCTCACACACACCCACCTCACACTGCTAGTCCACCTCACACACACCCACCTCACACTGCTAGTCCACCTCACACACACCCACCTCACACTGCTAGTCCACCTCACACACACCCACCTCACACTGCTAGTCCACCTCACACACACCCACCTCACACTGCTAGTCCACCTCACACACACCCACCTCACACTGCTAGTCCACCTCACACACACCTACCTCACACTGCTAGTCCACCTCACACACACCTACCTCACACTGCTAGTCCACCTCACACACACACACCTCACACTGCTAGTCCTCCTCACACCACACCACACCACACCTCACACTGCTAGTCCTCCTCACACCACACCACACCTCACACTGCTAGTCCTCCTCACACCACACCACACCTCACACTGCTAGTCCTCCTCACACCACACCACACCACACCTCACACTGCTAGTCCTCCTCACACCACACCACACCACACCTCACACTGCTAGTCCTCCTCACACCACACCACACCACACCTCACACTGCTAGTCCTCCTCACACCACACCACACCACACCTCACACTGCTAGTCCTCCTCACACCACACCACACCACACCTCACACTGCTAGTCCTCCTCACACCACACCACACCTCACACTGCTAGTCCTCCTCACACCACACCACACCTCACACTGCTAGTCCTCCTCACACCACACCACACCTCACACTGCTAGTCCTCCTCACACCACACCTCACACTGCTAGTCCTCCTCACACCACACCACACCTCACACTGCTAGTCCTCCTCACACCACACCACACCACACACACACTGCTAGTCCTCCTCACACCACACCACACCACACACACACTGCTAGTCCTCCTCACACCACACCACACCACACACACACTGCTAGTCCTCCCAAGCACCTCACACTTTTTTTTATAAACTTTATAAAACCTTTTTTATAAAGTTCCCATGAAATTATACGTTTTCTTCATTCCAGAACTTTCTTTACCTGTCTGTTTGAGTCAAAGGCAAAAATATGACATTAAAATCTAGTTTTAATTCATCACGTCTGTGTTTTTTGGTATTTCTTTTATTTTTGACGAGTCAACCTGTACAAGTCTTGAGGTTTGTCCAATGAGATGCTCTACAGTGTATGTCCTGCCCCTGAGAGCAGGTCTTGCTCAACAGTAGTAGCTTTTGCCCACCTTTATGGCTTTCCCTGGGTTGCAATGTTTTGTGCTTACGTTACGTGCATTGTGCAGTGTAATGTTTTGCTATTACACTCCAACTTTCCACACCGTTAGGGCTTCTGGAGCAGTTTGAATAAGTAACAGTTTTATCACAAATCATAAAGTCCATGATTACATCACATCACATAATGATGACCTGATGGATCCATATTTTGTTTCTCTGACCGTTATTTGCCGTTTCTTAAACAAGTCACAAGGTATAAAGCAGTTTCTCGAACATAAATACTTGAAATACAATGTATGGATTCAAGTCATGGCTCTCAAGTCATTTTGTAGGCACAATAACTCTGTTTTGCTCCAGAAATAAGTGCATATAACAAGCCATACCGCAGTCGAATGTCGTAGTTTGGCTTTGGGATCACATGACCGGATTATCTCATGACAGACACACTTTGTCATTAATACAGAGTCGTCTAAATGTATGTCAAGTCAAGAAGCTTTCATTGTCATTTCAACCACATATAGCTGTCACAGTACACAGTGAAATGAGACAACGTTTCAGACCCTGGTGCTACATAGAACAAAGACAAAGAAAGAGCTAAGGACCTAGTAAGTTAGTCCTAGCTAAATAAAGTGTATCTGTGCAACCTGGTGCAAACAGTTCAGGACAAAATGGCAAAAAAAAACGGTGCAGAACAAAAAGTACAAGACAATAAACAGAAACATTGCCGACCAGCGTAAATACTGTATGTACGATTTCCTAAGGACCTGCACAGGTGATCCTGTTATTGTAATATTTTAGAAACAAACCTTATATAAACAGCATACTTTGTTTAAAGTTATTTTAGATCCTTTTTCCCATTGTACGACAATTTCCCTATATTTTTTTTTTAAAGTGCATTCCATTTAAGCAGAAAAGTCACTTTGGGTAAAAGCAATTGTCAAACAAGTATACAAAGCAGATGTGTTTGTAAGTCTAATCAATTTGTATAATAATTTTTTCCATGTTTCAATATGTCTCAGTGTCTTTCGGCGCTCAGCTCAGAACTGCAGTTCATGGAAATAATTGTGGTTACATGCTGACCTTGTGTTTCCGGTGAGATTCTCACCAATACACAAACAAAGAAAATAACTATTTGCGAGCGCTGACAGACAGCACAGTTCACTCGCTCCCTGAGAACTAACCCACTAAGCACTCCGTCGTGTGTTTTGCAATGTTTCAGTCAAGTTTTCTCACAGCACCATGCAGTATGTGTGCGATACATTTCTTTAACATGCAGATTCGGTATGCTTTGTAGATAAAAAGCAGAACTAACATCACGAGCAAGCTCAGAAAAGAGCCGCGTTCCTCAATCATGCTTATATTATCATCCAGGAAGAGAATTTATATAACGCAGCACTTCCGCGATGTAAGCACACTCTACAAGCTCTCGTTCGATATTTAAGACTTTTACTTAGAACCCGTTCAGATAGAAAAACACTGTTTGTTGTCAGGTTCTTAGTAGAATCTGTAATTATTCCATCTGCAGAACCAAAAAGAATGACATTTTAACTAACGGCTGATCTTTTAAAGTCTGTTATGGCTAATTCTTGTTGCGGTGCCGTCTAAAAATTTGAAGCCCTTGCTTTGTCCTTATATAAAGAAACCGATGCAGCCGCACTTTAGTCTTTTAATTGTTTAGTCCTTTGGTTTGGCATTACTCAGGTCCTCATGTGTACATTCTGCTTACAAAGAGTTCTAAAGCTTCAACCTTTATGCTCGTATCAGCATCAAGACCTTCATGCTGGCCTTTGAGCTGCGTCTCTTGCTCGAGTAAGCTCTTAAATGAAATAAAGGTGCTCGGACAAAGTTTTATACGTGGATGCAGTAGAAGGAGCTTTTTTTTTTTGGTTCCGCAAAGAACCTTTCACTTAGTGATCCTTACAAGAACATTTTTATACTCTGAAAAACTCCATATTTAGTCCTGAAGCTGCTATAATTATCTCCACTCTTCTGGGAAGTCTTTCCACTAGAGTTTGGAGTGTGGCTGTGTAAATTTCTGCTACTTCAGCTACAAGAACGTCAGTGAGATAAGACGCATGTTGGGTGAGGAGGTCTGGGGTGTAATCAGTGTTCCAGTTCATCCTAAAGGTGTTCAGTGGGGTTGAGTCAGGGCTCTGTGCAGGACACTCGAGTTCTCATGTTGAGCTCATGTTGTGCACAGGGATTATCATTTACCATCAGTTTCAAAACCTATTAGAATTTTCAATTAATAAACTGTCTATTTTAGAGAAGTTTTGATTGCTAAACGTAAAGACAGAAGGACAAAAAAAATCAACTGAGCTTCTTGAGGCGGGTGATGCGGAAGTCTCAGAGATGGGCTGCGATCTATATATAATCTCAATCCTTCAACACTGCTAACCTCAGGTAACTATAGCCTAGTCAGCCAGAAGCACCTCAGACCGCTATGCCTCGTAGCCATTTTTGCAGTTCGAGGAAGCGAAGCATAAACATTCGCCATCTACCCGAGATTAGATACTGTTAGGAAATCTGATAGGAAGACCGGGCTAAATAAATTACAGTTTGTTTCCTGTTGATCTCTTTGTTAATGAATGGCTGCTCTCTGAGATCTTCAGGCTAATCATTAGTTGAGACCTACAATAGGGTTATTCATTTCTTTTGACTTCTTCTTTTTTCTTTTCTTCTTTTTTCCCCCCCCTGCACACTTGTCAAAGGATGTGTGTTTAATGCTACTTCTGTAAAAAAGGCGATCTGCTGAGACAGGGCTTTTCTAATCACTTTGAACTTAAGCCACGTTCATTTATTCAGTTAAACAACCACCACAACCATTTGCACATATTTGAATGCAAGAGGGCCAGAGAACAAAAAAAAGAGGAATGAACAAATTAGACAGAAGAGGAGAATTCTCTGTAAGAATTTCCATTCTCTGCCTCCGAAGTTCGAGAGATTCCGAGAATCTCGTCTAGTCCAGAAGCTTCAGCTGAATCCTTTTTTTTTTTTTTTTAAAACGGAGTATTCAGCTAAACCTGCCAGCTGCATTTGAACTAAAACTAATAAAAACCAATGAACTAAAACTAATAAAACGCTAAAGCACTAGTCAAAAAGAAGCAAGAAATCTTCATCGCCGGCTCACACCTCCAGCACTTCATTCAAACTCCGGCTTCTCCCCAGTCCTCATGTTTCCCCATACATAAATGTCGTCGCTGTCGGGCGGAATTATGTCCAAATTTGGTGAATTTCGTATTTTTTCACATATCGATGCTATTGGTCAGTCCCCATGTGGGTCTGTTATTTTTACAAGTTATTAACCAATCTAAAGTCTTGAAAATAGCTTGAGCGCAAATCTCTCAACTCCATTGGACACTACAACTGTCCACCTCTTCCTCACTCCGTGGGAGAGATTCACGGCATATTTCTCCTTAATAAGAGTCGCAACGAATCAACACGTCTTCTGAGGTAAATGTCTTCAAAACACTGGGCTCAAAGAAAAAAGAATCTTGACCCCCGCTAGTTCTGGTGCTCGTCTGAGGACAGGAATTTAGCGCAAGACAATCCACTGCAACGTGGACTAAACCCTGTGCACTGCAGATAAGATACAGCGTTTTTTTTACTTTCCTGAAAAATAACGGTTTTGGAGATACGAGGATTCCGCCCGACAGCGACGATATGCTGCTTGCCCCGGTGTGTGAACGAGCATGCGCCGACATGAACGTGAGCTCTGAGATAAACCGGCGTCCCATCCAGCGTGTATTCCAGCCTCACGCGCTCCAGGATAGCCCACGTGATCCTCCACAGGTTCCACACAGTCATTCTCAATACCTGAATTAGTCATCATGCATCTCTGCATTAGAATCAGGCTGCTGTCAACATTTTAATTGCTGCCTGACTTGGTGGTGTCTCCTAATCTACGCTTGTAAGGTTGATCTTAATCCAATCCAGATCCCAGGTTTATATTAAATAGCTCATGTTATCTCTAGAATTCTCAAGGAATTGACAGATGACTGATGCATTGCAAAATCTAAGGCTAGAAAACAGTTAATCCAGGATTCTGCATTAAAAATTTTTTTTGTTTTTTCTTCCAGAAAACGTCTTGCAAGCACTTTTTTTTTTTTTTTTTTTTTTTTTTTAAACCTACCAGTGAAGACACAGATAATGACTTTCAATGATGGCTGTAGTCATGTTATAGTGAATTAAAGAGGGCTTTGGCTGAATATGCGACGAATATTGCGACGATGCCACACGACACATGATGTCACACAACGCATAAATCTCAACCAAGTCTGCCAGAAGTCTGCAGTAATTTTAAAAAATCTCTGGCTCATTCCGATATTGCAGCATTTGCTTGATTTATGTGTTCATTTCTGTTATTGCAAAACCACGAAATCTTGGAGGGACTGGGAAAAAAAAAAAACGAATAGGCATATTCTTATTAAACAAATAAAAAAAAATACCCTCCTGTACTGTGAAAAGGTGAAGCTCGGAGATTATCGAATCATGATGGAATGAGTCTCCAGTGTCGGTGCTTTACAGGTGCGTTTTTCTTTTTCCTTGGTGTCAAGACGATCTGCATTTTTTTTTTAATTCACTTCATGTAAGAAGAAAAAGAGACGGAGTACTATTAAAGGCTGCTGTAAAGTCAGCGATTATCAGGAACTAACCTGCGTATGACTGTTCTGACTTTATGCAGTTGCGGTGTCGCTCATTAGTCAGTGAAAGACTCAGACTTGGAGCAGTGAGGTTGTACTTGTAAGTTGCCTTCAGGAGGATGTAGTATTTGAAAAACCGAGTCGGCTCCACACGTTTTTGTGTGTGTATTCTTTACTATTTTGATGAAGCAGTTGTGGGTTGTGATGTGTTTTAGATTGGATGTATAAATCTATTTTTATAACTCTGGACTTTTAATTGTTAACGACGTTTTGTGTCGGGACACAAAGTTGTGTTACGGTTCACGTGTTTTCTCAGACTAATCAAAAAAAAAATCCAGGCACTAAGTGGAGGCCTGTGTGTGTGGGAGTCTGTGTATACACATGTATATATGCATGAGCAAGATAGTGTGTCTGCGTCTGCATGCACGCTTACTGATAATTCAGAGGACACGTCGTGACCACGTCGTTATCTCATGCTTGGCAGGACTCGTGTTTTAGGAGTACGTGAGTTAGAGGGATGAACGTGAGCGTGAGACGCCGTCCGTCGTGTCCTCACAGCGACGCCGTTTTATCCACAAATCATAATCACCTACTGTCGGACCGAACAAGAAGGTTTTCTCCGCAGATAAGTGCCGTTCGCAGGCCTTGTCATCTTCCCTATTGCCCGACTCCCCGTTCGAGCACATCTCACTTTCCTACCTTTTTATAACGATCAGTAAGCAAGCAGTGGTGAAAGCAGTGGACCAGAAAGACTCAAAAGGTCTGAGCAACAAAAATACTGTCAGTATAAGTGTTAAAGTAAGTGCAGAGTTAAAAGTGGAAGTACAGTGTGATTGCATCTTGTGTAGTGTTTTCTGAAAATACAGCTTAGGGTGGACAAAGTGCTGTGACATATCCGGACTATCAGTTATGTTAGTGCAAGTAAGCAGGTTGTGAAAGCTTTTCAGTTAACAGCCAGCAGGCTTGTTTATTATTTATTTATTTATTTATTTATTTTTAAGACACCTTTCTTGACAGGGTTTCCTCTTATATATTTTTTGTCTATGGTTGAGGGAACAACTGTTTCTGCATTTTATAGCATGAGTCATAAGAAGAACTTATTTTGTCGAAGGTGTACAACATTAAATGTAACAAGCATTAACGAATAAAAAAAAAAGTGTTCAGGTAATCAGGGGAGTGTGTGTATTGTCTCTGTGTGTGTATGTGGCAACATCACGATGCATAAAATCAGATGCATCTCAAGAGCTTTAGGTTCTGTTCAGATCGAACTCTAAAGTGAAGAAAGTCTGATCTCTGTTTTAAAGTTGAGGTTTTTTTTTTAGAAACTGATGATTTCCTGGGATTTTCATCTACAACAGTCTCTAGGGTTTACACAGAATGATGAAAAATAAAAACCTCCTGTATGTAGAGGGTCTGCAGGCTGAAAGACCTTGTTGAAGAGAGAGTTGAGAGGAGAATGAGCAGACCGGCCAGAAGTCTATAACTCCTAATCACTCCTTACAACCGCGGTGAGCAGAAAAGCATCTCGGAATATGTTTTGTTTTTTTTTGTTTTTTTTTTTTTCCCGCAATAACAAATTTATTCCAAAACAGCAATTTATTATTATTTATTTTAGTTCAGACTGAACAAGAAAGGAGAGTGAAAGAGAAAGCGATTTTTGTTCTTTGTGGAGGAAACATGGAGGTCATCAACAGATGCCTCAACTTTGACACACCGTCAGTCCCAGACCGCAAATGAGAAGTGGCCGTGTCTCTCAGTGCATCATCAGAATTGTGTTTCTTACATAAAGAATGTTTTATATTATAAGATTGCCATCAAAGATATTTCGTATACAGTTATAATAATTACCTAATTAAATAGTATATAATTCAGTTCTGCATCTTGAATTGTGAGTCACCGAGCTTCATCACAAGCGACCAACAATTAATGTTAATGGGACTGGACGTAAGATTATAGTCCAGTTGTAGTGCAGCAGAGAGAAATTCCCAGAAAGTGGGTGAGGGGGAAATGAGCACAAACAAGCTGAGCTCCGGAGTCCAACATACTCAAGTGTGGTAAATAAAAATTCTTAGGCTAAGCGAAGATTTAGTCAGGCAGGCATGGTGGGCGGAGGGGCAGTCAGGCAGGCATGGTGGGCGTAGGGGCAGTCAGGCAGGCATGGTGGGCGTAGGGGCAGTCAGGCAGGCACGATGGGCGTAGGGGCAGTCAGGCAGGCACGATGGGCGTAGGGGCAGTCAGGCAGGCACGATGGGCGTAGGGGCAGTCAGGCAGGCACAGTGGGCGTAGGGGCAGTCAGGCAGGCACGGTGGGCGTAGGGGCAGTCAGGCAGGCACGGTGGGCGTAGGGGCAGTCAGGCAGGCACGGTGGGCGGAGGGGCAGTCAGGCAGGCACGGTGGGCGGAGGGGCAGTCAGGCAGGCACGGTGGGCGGAGGGGCAGTCAGGCAGGCAGGCACGGTGGGCAGATACATAGCTTTGTGGATGGATAGTTAGACAGACGTATGGACGAGTAGGCGGATCGGTAGTCAGACGTATGGATGAAGTGATAATTACATGGATGGTATACAAGATCAGAATAGGCATTTCCTAAATGGTGGTATAGCTCAATGTGCAAAGGAGGGAGGGGTTTTGTGAAAAATAACTCGAGAATGGCAAATAATATTGTTATATAATAATTATTATTGCTAATAATAGTAATATCTTTTTCAGATTGTCAGTCAATATAAGCAGCAGATGAAATGATCAGATTTTGGAATTAATAAAAAAAATTAATAAAAATTTGACCCAAATAAGGGTCAAATAGCTAAAATAGTTGTTCTTCAGACGCTTCAGTAACTTCCTTCCTGTTTATAATATAAGGATATTTTAAGCATATTTCTGTCATACAAATTACCAGCAAGAAGGAAGTTTGCCGGCCTTATGGCCGTCCCCTTAGATGCCTTCGCGTTCGTGCTCTTTCACTACGCATGATGTATCAAACTCCCAAGTAGTTGATTTCGAATGCCGATCAGAGAAAATTCAGCAATATCGGTGTTTTTGCTTTAGATTCCTTTCAGTATCATTTAATATACATCACTGTTTTAGCTAGCTAAAAAACAACAAACATTCATAAGGTGAGCTTTTTTTTTTTTTCTAAAACATTAAAATTAAAAAACTGTAACGTCATTATTTTATATCTAAACTTCGATAGCATTTGCAAGTTGTTGTGTTGCCAGAGAAGAAAAGCACTTGGCTTGGGCTAATAAAAGGAAGTTCTTCATGTTAGTTAATGTTCTGGTCAACCACCAGGATGAAAAGTGTGATCTGTGACTTTATAACCATGGCACGCTTGTTCGTATCAGACAGACTGGGTTGAGATTTTGAGAAACTATTGACTTGATGGGTTTGAACAAAAAACTTGGTTGAAGCGAGATCAAGCAGAGAGAGAGATGAGCGAGCAGTCTGATCTGAGCTGAGGCCATCCTTAAAAATATTCTTGTTTGCCGTAACCCGACCGACCCTGTCAATTTAGGACCGACTCAAATTTAAAAAATATTTTTTTTTTGCTTTAAGTCCGACCGACTTGCCGGTTAAATTTGCGTCAATTTTTTTTTTTTTACTCTTCAAACAACTAATACAAAAGCAATAAAATAATATTAATTATATTTTAGTAAGTACTCCGTCCAGGGTGTATCCTGCCTTGATGCCCAATGACGCCTGAGATAGGCACAGGCTCCCCGTGACCCGAGGTAGTTCGGATAAGCGGTAGAAGATGAATGAATGAATATTTTAGTAAGTATTGTAAAGGGATGCACGGTGGCTTAGTGGATAGCACGTTCGCCTCACACCTCCAGGGTTGGGGGTTCGGTTCCTGCCTCCGCCTTGTGTGTGTGTGGAGTTTGCATGTTCTCCCCGTGCCTCGGGGGTTTCCTCCGGGTACTCCGGTTTCCTCCCCCGGTCCAAAGACATGCATGGAAGGTTGATTGGCATCTCTGGAAAATTGTCCGTAGTGTGTGATTGTGTGAGTGAATGAGTGTGTGTGTGTGTGCCCTGCGATGGGTAGGCACTCCGTCCAGGGTGTATCCTGCCTTGATGCCCGATGACGCCTGAGATAGGCACAGGCTCCCCGTGACCCGAGGTAGTTCGGATAAGCGGTAGAAGATGAGTGAGTGAGAGAGTAAGTATTGTAAATATATAAATTGCCTAGGCCTACATACAAACGAAGGCTACGTTCTTTCTTTTAAAAAAAAACCCGTGACGTCATCTATGTTTACACTATCAGTTAACGGATGTCACACTATGGCCTGTGCGTTCGCTTCGTCTCATACTCTCATTCACTGTCCGAGTCAACGGTTCACGCTTGGTAATGATGGCTGTGGCTGCAGTAAACAAAATGTTCGCGGTCACCGTTCAAACAAATTTGTTTATGGTCTATATAACCTGCATCAAAATGAGGTTTGCAATGATGCGCCCGAAGGCACGGGTTTAAGATCCAGTCAGTGAAGTCACGATATGCTAATTTGTTTAAATTCATACCTACGTAATCACCATCACCAAAATTGTGACATGTGACATTCAATTACATTGAAACTGGAAAAAAAAAATATAGACCTACCTACCGACCCTGCAAACCAAAATGTTTTAAGGATGTCCTGACAGGAAGTGTAGAGTAAGTCATACAATCACTTTTTACAAACGTGTTGAGCAGAAAAGCATCTCAGCAAACATCAATGTAGAGTAGAGCATTCCAAAAAAAAAAAGAAACACTGAAATTCTTGTAAATGGGTAAAATATTCTATTTTTAAAGTTGTTAAATTTGGTAAATAATTTAATTTCATTTTTAAAAAGTATTAAATTGGAAAAGAAATGCAATGACTTCTGTGTGTCTCAGGCTGTCAGACCTGTGAGTGTGTGGGTTTGTGGATGGATGGACTGATAGTGGCAGAGTGCAAGTACATTTTATGGAAGCCAATTACAAAGTGCGCTCTGCTTTAGAACATTAAATACGATCACGCTGGTAGGTTGTTACATGGCTGTGGAGTCTTGAGTGGTTTAGCGTGACCGACAGAGCTGTTGGTTGATGACTGGATTGTGTACTAATCCTTTTTTTTTAAGTTGCCTGCAGTTTAGTTTTACAATATGGTGAGTCCAAGTCATTTTGGAAGGATTTGAAAGCACATGAACGCCACCACCATGTCATAATTACGAGTGGGGAAGAGCGAGTGGTTTTTATTTGAGCTCTGACTGTTTTTGAGTTGGGTACGCGTTAAGGATGGCTGCGGACGTCACGGAAACGAACCGCTGGCTGAACGTCATATGCATACGGCACACAAAATTGTGAACTCTTCAGGAGTCATCATCCGGTTGGTTGGAATCTACATTCTTCCCAGGAGAAGAGTGTCACGTTTTTAAGGGTCTGCCTAGAAACAAAGCAGTCATGTCTGTTTACAACTGTGGTGATGATCAGTAAAATGCTGGAATGGTATAGAAATGAACGGTCTGTAGTCACATTTGTTTTTAGGAGTATGGACCTTACATTTTCCTGCTCCTAGACATGACACTGAACACAACCAACTGTATCTGGTTGCATTACGTGATGGTCAGATGTCCTCTTGGGTGGACAATATTAGCCAATATAATCTGCTATGGAGTCCAGAGACTAGGTTTGTGTCAGTCAAAACATGCTGAAATCAACGGATGAATCAAACATAATCATTAAATCTGTTTTGCAACGACTTTTGCAAATACGTTTTTCTTTTATTTGTAACAACATAAGTAGCATTGTACAGGATATAATATCTAACAAAGTGTACAGAAGCTTCATAAATGGATTGAAACCATCAAAAAGCAAAACATTCCTGATGCACTTTTTTGTAGAGTTAAAACACACCTTGCTGTTTTGTTTTATAGTTAATCAAGAGAAGATTCACCTCCTTTTTGTGAAGACTAAAGTGAATTGAATGCACCGGACGTCGTAATTGTGACTTCAAGTTCCAAGGAGGACTTGAACATAAGCATATACCAGAAAATCTCAAGATTGTAGCTCCTAAATAGTGAATCTATTTTATTCTAGTAAGAAGAGACACGTTTTAAAAAGAGAAATCTTTAATCTGTTTCAGAGAGGTTTTTTTTTTCCCTCAGCTTAAGTTTATTTGTGGTGTAACTGGATTATTTCTTTGCAGGTGGTGCGATTATGCCAGAACCCAAAGCTGGCTCTCAAGAACAGTCCTCCGTACATCTTGGACCTGCTCCCTGATACTTACCAGCATCTTCGCACCATCCTGTCCCGCTACGAGGGCAAGATGGAGACGCTGGGTGACAACGAGTACTTCCGCGTCTTCATGGAGAACTTGATGAAGAAGACGAAGCAGACGATTAGTTTGTTCAAGGAAGGCAAGGAGCGCATGTACGAGGAGAACTCGCAGCCAAGGTGAGCCTGGAACAGATTGGGTTCATGCACAACGCCACCAGAGACACACCGGCAAGGCTGCCTTTTTTTTTTTTTTTTTTTTTTAATACATTGCAAATTCTTTCACATCTTTGCTCACACCTTCATTTGATATGCACCCACAAACACTCTTGTTTCTTTGCTCACTGTTGGCTGAGTGATATTTAGACTAAGTGTGAATCCAAGGGGTTTGCAAGTCAGTCAAGTGACAAAACTTGTGACTTTAGTTTTAGTGTTAGTTGTGCACAGCCGATCACTATTACAGATGTCCAAAACTATACACTCTGTATGCAGCATGGTATCGTGTGTTTGTGTGTGTGAGAAGCATTTAAACAAACAACTTCATTTGTTAGATTTCTGGTTAGACAGATAACTCTCTTTCTATTTACATTTTCTGCTCTAAATTGCTGGTGTGTTTTTATAAGTCTTGTGTCAGCAGGGTCAGTTAAGGAGCTTAATGTCGAGGGCCTCTTCATGGTCCTGTTTCATTGTAACTTCATCATCCAGCATTTAAATCGCCAATCTGAACCAGTATTACCCCTAATGAAGTCTCCTTTGTCTCCTTGTCCCCTGTGACAAGACGTAGTATTAAAACTGAACACTCTGCATGTAACAGCGTATATGAAAGTCGCTTCTCTTTGAATATAACGTTGATTATATAAAGCTTTGTATCTTCATTATATTAAATTATGACACAGCTATTTTCTGCTGTTGAAAATGGTCACAGGTTGCTGTTAATCACCTCAGGTCTTGCTGCATTTAAAACTCATTCCGACTCAGTGGTTTGTGTAGTGGAAATAAATAAGTGGAAATAAATGTAGTGGAAATATCTGAGCCACTAAAACTTCGTCACTCTCACGCTCACACTCTCTCTCTCACACACACACACACAGCTCCCAGTCACTAAAACCCATGTTAATTTTCTGTAAAGATAAGACATCTGTCATTTTTCAGACGCACCTTCTCGACCGTCAGTCATGGTTTTTGCCTTTTAGAAGTGATTCTTGACTTGGAGAAGCAACATGTTAGCATATTGTCTGCTGCGTGGGAGGTCCATCTAAAAGCAGAAGCTCCTAGCAGTTGTGAAACTGTTTGTAATGTTGAGAAACTGATTGTATTGTTGCCCTTTAAAGGCATCAGCCGGTTCATGTTCAAACCCAACAATCTGTCCGTGTTGAGATAAACGTCCATTATCCGCTATGTCTGCATACAGGACACATTATTATTATTTTATTTTATTTAGTTAGTTAGTTAGTTAGTTAGTTACCCGCTGTGAGATGGCATCTGTTCTGCAGTGGTATTGTACTTCTACACTATGTTCAATGCAGAAAGAGGAAGTACTGTGCTCAGGACAATCCCTGATCGCTAACCCTCTTACTTTACATGTGATCTGAACTATTTCTATTCAGGTTGCTCATCCTGTCTCTCACACACACACACACACACACACACACACACACACACACACACACACACACACACACACACACTCTTCTTTCTTCTTTGCTCTTTGCCAAAGTGGCTTATTGTGTACACATTATAATCTTGCTCATTTGGAATTTCTGTAGTGCAAATAATTCCTAAGAAAAGAGAAGATGCCTCACGCTGTTTTTTTTTTTTGTTTGTTTGTTTGTTTTTTTTTTTCCGTTTCTTTATTAGTCGTGCATGTATAACGGAGTTTCCGGTGTACAAATTCAAGCGTACGATCAAAGCGTTAGTTTTAAAGTCACGAAACCTATGAAGAATTATGACAATTCTCTGGGGTGGACAAATCCATCCAATTCCATTTATTTAAAAAAAAAAAAACTAAATATAGTTTTGCAAACAATTTTTTATTTACATTTTTTATTATAAACATTTTAATTTGTAACACTTGCATGCCTCTGCTATGCTACACACCTCACCAGTGACTGATTTGTTCACAGAACTGTTATAACCGGGTAGATAAATGATAGACAATCTTTTTCCAACACTCAGGTTTGTGGATAAAACCCGATCCTCACCACATAGTGTAATCTCCAGTTACACAGAAATAAAGCTGCGAACTACAATTCAAGATCGTTACATTCAAAGTCACAAACACCATTTTCTACATCATTATATACCCTTGAGTTTACTCTAGTTGGAATGAATGTTCTTAACATGCAGCAGGTAAGTTAGTTGACTAGTATTATGCTGGCTTCCTCACAAGGTAAACAAGACTAATGCAGACTCTTTTGTTTAGTAGTTGCTAGAACTGCCATCACTCATATGAGATGTTGTTGAGGTTTTACTCATGGGATTCCCATCCTGACCAGTGCATTTTCATTTTTGAGGAAAGATTAGTCAAAAATACACAAAGCTACTTGCTTCCAGACGTAAACTAAAATTTGTCGCTAATTATGTACTTGACCGCTTTTACTGTTTTTAAGAGGCTGTTTTTTTAATTGCCCAAGAATTAGAAATTTTAATAACAAAATAGTTTGTTTTATAACTTTTTAATTACAAATAACCATTTTCAATCATCTGTATTTAGGTTGAAGCTTAGATACTATTTAACTCTTTTTACAATACACCAGTATATTACAATCCTCTTATCAGACTTTTATAATCAGTATAAGCAAATGAACTAGTTAACTGTCATAAGCCTGATATAAGGACAAGGTTGGCTTTCAGTGTAAGATGTTTTAACCTCCGCTGAGAATTTTAGTGGTTGAAGTTAACGCCTTCAAATTTAATGAGCAACCACTTGGGGCATCACGGAGAGTAGAGTGCTTACTTTGAAGAGAGAGACTTTTTTATAAACAGGCTCTAATTTTAATATACAGCACGTGTCTCGGCTCACAGGCCAGACGTGTGACGTTATTTTATTATCTTTCGGTAGTAAATGGTTATTTGTCACGTTTACTGATTTCCACAACTCGTACAAACCATGCGAATGTAGTGAATTAGACCGGGCCGTCAATTACTTTTATCTTAATAGGAGATTGTTGTAGATCTGTTGTCGTATACTAGCTAAAAATATTGAGCTATAAAATAACAAGCCTGTGCCAGTTTTTCGAGGAAACCCTGAGCTGCTTTTGGAAAGGGTTTTTTTGTTTTTATTTTCAGTTCCTCAAAGCAACTCGAGCTAAGAGAATTTAACCGAAAAAGGAAAAAAAAAAGCGAGAGAAAAAGAAAAACATCAAGACCCTAATGCTTAATCCAGCGCTAGTCAAGCTTTTGGTTGGTCATTTACTTGGCTGGTTGGGACAGAAGTGAATAACTTTACTTGAATGGCTTAGGCAACATTAACAACTGGACGGTTTTGTATCTCGAAGCTGATTGTCGCTTCTCTAAAAGCTATAAACAAGTCGTGGTTTTTAGAGTCTAATCAAATGCATCTTACAAAGCAAATTTGAAAAGTTGCTCGTTTCAAGCCTTAGGAGATATATATATTTTTTTTTTTATAAATATATATATAAAAATATAATTGCACACTCAACCCTGGACAGATGTGGTTAATGAAGCAGTGATATGCTTGAGCAGCATGTAAGGAATCTATGACTAACACTAGGTACTGCAGTCACACTGTATCTCAGACACTGCACTTCCTGTTAGCAATTGCACTTCCAGTTCCTTTTTTTCTCACAGGCCATCCAGACTGCTCTATCCGCTCGACTCGGCGAGGTTAGCGGCGCACATACTGACACGCTGCCTACATGCAGTGCTTCTGTTTTTTTTTTTTTTTTAAACTGGGGTTTTTACAAAAAACTTGTTTTATAATTAGACCATCACAATTAACTTGCTTTTCTAACTGCATCCACACATTACATTAACCCGCTCCTTCTAATCTTTAACACGATCCAGTTTGTTCTGCAAAAAGAACCAGGTGGGAGGAAGTTAAAAAGCACGATAAATGATTACACCATATGTGTTGCTGCGCAGGGGGTCGAGTCTTACTTTGATCCAGAATGCTGAGCTTTACACGAGGTAATGGAAGCAGATGGCGTCTAAATTTCTCTCTCTAATTTTTTTTTTTAAGCAGCGTGCACCTGACGATACACGACGTACAAGAAGCTAATCCTCTGTTTCTTAGAGTTATATTATAGCTGTTTTAAATATTGTTTTTCTAAAAACAATAGATCGTTTTTTAATCGATCGAATTAAGGGTTTGTGTGTTTGTCAGTGTCTAATAACTCATCATTAATATCACATAAGAATTACAGTGTGGTCAGTAAAACCCTGTTCCCACTACTCCAGATCTCTAAACACAACACACCTGATTCTATGGGCCTTTTTACACCCGGTCACTTCCTGTGTTTTCTCTGATCCGATAGCTATCTGATTTGTTAAAACTGTTTCATTTACATTAGACCACATAAATGCGTCCCTGCAAATCGGATATCAATCCGATCTTTCTACTCCCGTGCAATATGCAAATATTTTACCTCATTTCCAGTGTAATTGAAACAGAACACGCTTTGGTGTATGCGGTTTTCAGAATGCAATCAAAAAGAAGACGAAAAAACTTGTTACGACGGTTATGCTACAAAAAACAGCATTTACTGTTTGCTGCATTTTCGCTGGTGGCAGCAGTGCATTTTAAGACCCAACAAGACACCTGGGTTAAAGATCATTGCGAGTGACGTACTTCCATTTGGGAGGAGTATAGCGCTGACGTATGTGGCTTGAACAACCACATTCATTTACATGGATTTATATCTGTCTTGAAAACGTTTTGGAGGCCATTTAGACCTGGTCTTTTTACCATCGGATAGCTATCCGATCTCAGAAAGCGCATGAAGTGACCAGGTGTAAAAGACCCTACATTATATGGTGTATAGAATTGCCACAAAGCATCTTTAAAGGTAAAGACTTCAGAATTCAAACTAAAAATATTTGCATTTCTATTTATTCCTATTGAGCAAGCTTTGGTGGTGAGGAAAAATTTGCTTAGACGATGTGAGGAAGAAACCTTGAGAGGAACCAGATTAAAAAAAGATCACATTCTCATCTGAAGTAACTGGAGAGTGCGATTCTTCTGATTTATTTTCTTTCTATTATCCGGGATTTAACCATATAGTTTTTCTAAAAATCAAGGATTTCCTTGATCTGATGCGATGCTGATATAAAACATCTACATAATAAAATACAGGGGCAGCTGGTATAACCTGCACTTATAACCTGCACACATCAGGGCCTTCACATAAGTATAGGGTTTTTTTTTGTCCTCATTATATTATTTGCTGCAAAGAGAGAGAGAGAAAGAAGGATAGAGAGAGAGAAAGTAAGAAAGAAAGTCTTAGTGTGTTAAAATGAAGTGTACCAGGACCACCAAAGATGGAAAAAGTACAGAATGAGATGAAGATATAAAGTTAGGGCTACTGACCCCCACATCCGTCTCCCTACCAACATCCCACATCCTCAGCAGATTTGTGTCAGAAGCCCATCCGTGTCAGTCATGTCACAGATCTGATCATCTCATCCTGTCCAGGGTGTTTTACATTTCTGTGCAAAGATTTCAGACAAAACAACATGCTTCCAGACGTAAACTAAAAGTTTGTCGCTTATTATCTACTTGAACAGAAGCTGCTTGTTTTTAGAACGACCGCCGAACCCCTTTAAAGTCTTCCTCAGGAATGAGCCGTTTTAAGAGTTTTACCAGACAAGACAGTAGTTTACTGTTTTATAAATATTTTTTTTTTATTCAGCTGTATTTGTGTGTTACTGGTTTTACAATTCAGCTTCCACTGTGAGGCTAAAAGCTTAGATCAGTTACATCAGAATTAAATCCGTGCTTATTGGACTTCGGTAATCGTACAGCCGTACACGCACTTGTGGTTTATTACTATTTGATATGTTCTCCATCTACAACAGTCCTATAAGCCTATCAGTGCTGGTCATGTCAGAGAGTGAAACTCCACCCAGATGTAATCTCTGACACAACACTTCCAACCTCCGAAGGTGCAGGCGAAATAGTCATTGTGTAATCGACACGAGGTGGATTATTTACTCAATTATTCACCCCCCCTTTCAAGTGAATACACTCAGCACACATTGTCCAATCATAGTAATGATTAAAACTTTCATAAAGTACTGTCCGGTTGGTGCTTTTTTTTGAATGCGTTGGTTGAACTAGCTTTGGAGGAATTAACTTTGGAATATGACTTCAGGATTTGCAACTCCGACATGTCAGGAGGAGCCATTTAGCGATATTTCAGAATGACCACAAATTTTTAGGAGATTTGGAAAATCATGTGTGACATCGTCACAACATTCATTCGGCCAAGTCTTTGAGTAACATGGGTGGAACACTATTTATTTATTTATTTATTTATTTATTTAGGTGTTTTAATTTATTAGATTTTTTTTTTTTACTTTATACTTACTATTTTTTACACATATTTCAGTTCTCCCCTCAGCTGTAACACTGCTCTACACAAAGCTGACCTGTGCTCTATTATAATGCAGATTAGTCCATTAACCCCAAGAGCGGGTGATGGATTTGCAGTGGTGTAGTCATGCGCCTGCCTCTTGCCTTTTCCTCATATCAATGCCCCACAGTTTTCAGCCTTTTCTTGTTTTTTCTTCTTGTTTTTCTTGATGTTTGCCGTCAGCTTCCTGAATTTGCAAATGTTCGTCTGTGTTTTGCATTGTATCGTGTTTAAAAAAAAAAAACAACAATGCTGCATTCTGTTTTTGCTGTATTTTATGTGTAACTGTGTCTTAGTTCTGTGCGTCTAGACGCTCTTTGAGGAGGGCCTTTTACCAGGGGCTAAATTTAGCTCACAATGGCTGTAAATGCACATGAGGTGCCTGCTCATCTGCCCCTCCTCTTAACCCAACAACCCCAACTAAAGCTTTCATCTTTCTCACTTTGCCTATCTCTTCATCTTATCTTGGACCTCCTGTATGAATGAGTCAGCTACGGGATATGTAAAATGCGGCAGATAAACTCCTGAGCCATTGAGTGCACGTTTTTTCCTAACATGGTTGGAGTTGAGCACCAGGTCGTGTGGTGTAACTGACTTCACTGCTCTGTTTGAAGAGATCGAGTTTCGTTCACGTCAGGCTTCCAATGTAATGGCACGAATGCATGTGTTGTGGTAAAGGTACATCTTTTGTACTTGTTTTGCAAGTTCACTATCTACATCCTGTTACGCTGTACGTTCTGTGAACATTTTCGTAGCTGAGCAATGAGTAAACCTCATCAGTGAACGACACGTTGTGGCACTTGATAAAGGCTTGAGATAATTTGCTCACTGAGCTTTTTAGAGCTCCTTAGGCTTACTGCAAAACATCTTTAAGCATGTATTCGGCTCATGTTTACACTTTTTTTGGATATTAAATTACTTTAGACCTTTGTTCTCCATATTCTGTATGAAGTTCAGCCCATGTATGTAACATGAAATGTTTCGCAAACAGTTGAGGTTTGGTTTTGTTTTTGTTTTTTTAAGCTCTGCAGGCTGCCTTAAGCTTTTCTTCACCTCCTCATTACCTAACTAAGTGCGGAAGCTATTTAAATCATCGTTAATTTTAAGTCATGAAACTCAAATAGACACCCAAATAACGGCTTTTATCACAAGCTCATGTATTCTTTTCTCACTCACTCTCTCTCTCACTCATTTTCTACCGCTTATCCGAACTACCTCGGGTCACGGGGAGCCTGTGCCTATCTCAGGCGTCATCGGGCATCAAGGCAGGATACACCCTGGACGGAGTGCCAACCCAGCGCAGGGCACACACACACACTCTCATTCACTCACACAATCACACACTACGGACAATTTTCCAGAGAGGCCAATCAACCTACAATACACGTCTTTGGACCGGGGGAGGAAACCGGAGTACCCGGAGAAACCCCCGAGGCACGGGGAGAACATGCAAACTCCACACACACAAGGCGGAGGCAGGAATCGAACCCCCAACCCTGGAGGTGTGAGGCGAACGTGCTAACCACTAAGCCACCGTGCCCCCTATATTCTTTTCCTTTTTTTTATTTTTTTTTTTTATCATTTTTTTAAACACTTTTTTGGATATTTAATCAATTTATGCCTTTTTTTCTCTGACATGAAGAGTAGCATTTCTGAAGGTAACAAGAAATGCTACTTACTATTTTAGAAAACTTTTAGACACCAAAATAAAAATAAATATTTAACATCGTTTGGATATTAAATCCATCTCTATATGCCATGTGAAGTTCAGCACTTGTTGAGAAATACCTTTTTTTCTCCCATCGGTTAAGTTAACGCTGTATAAAGCTGTTATAATTGTAAGTAATAAGAGATAATGACTTTTAAATCAGCCTTTAATCAGGATCTTAGATCTGTTCTTTAACAAGCTCATGCAAATGGCTAAGTTCCTTAATTTTCTTTTTTTATTATTGAACCTTTTTTATATAAATTGATCTAGACCTTCATTCTCCATCTGCCTTGTGAAGTTCAGCACTTAAATGTAATGAGATGCTTCTTACAGCACTTTTCTTTTATATTATTTTAAGCACTGCAGTCAGTCTGCCTTAAGTTGTTTTCCCCTCCTCATTACCCAGGTGCCGAGGCTATGTAAAGCCCTTTTCATTTTAAGTAATGAAACTATTACATACGCCCAGAGCTAACGACCTTTAAATCAGCCTTTAATCAGGATCTTTCATTTGTTCTTTAACAAGATCACATTAGCCCACTCAGGCTTCCAGCCACTTACAAGAATGGAATTGCTAAATGACCTGCTTTCGTGCTCTTCTTCACCGGAGTATAAACTCGTTTGGCCGTTTTTTTTGTTTTTTTTTCCCCTCACACCGCTGCAGGCTAGCCATGTGGCTGATGGATGGAAACACAGTGGAGTTGCAGCCTGTTGTACCTTCAACCATCTCAGTCCCCTCCCCTGTGCACTGAGCCGGCCTGGCTTAACTGCATCATGTTTATTTATACTCTCGTGAGTGCACTCAACATCACAGTAGTACACTTCCCCGTTTGCCCTCAAGACCTAATTAAAAATACACACACACTTACACACACTTTCTTTGGTCCTTTTGTGTCATCTTTAAAAACTCCCATCCTTTCAGATGTTACTGAAACTGTTAAAGTGAAAGTTATCAGTGAATGGGTGCCACTTCTAAAGACGGAATGAAAGACAGACGGGAGGTATGAAAGACGGACTGAAAGAAAGGATGAAAAAGTGGGACAGAAAGAAAGGATGAAAAAGACGGACAGAAAGAAGAGAGACAGACCGGACAGAGTGGACTTAAGAAGTTTTGCAGACTTGTGAGTGTGTGTGTGCAGTGGAGTGCGATGCTGCTGTCACTGCCATTTCCTGACAGATCTGGTGTGAAGCCAGTTCCGGAGAGTTAAATTTGTATAATGATGACTGTGTCAAAAAAAGGAACCCAGGAAACTCAAGTTCAAAAATTGCCTACGTGTGTGTGTGTGTGTGTGTGTGTGTGTGTGTGTGTGTGTTTATAGTTAAAGAAATGTTGTTGTTTGCTTGTTTTTTTTTTTATTTTTTTTTATTAGTATTATTTACTTGTGTGTGTGTGTGTGTGTGTACACATATATCTATACATTTTTATATATAGATATAGAGAGAGAGATATATATATATATATAGATATAGATAGATATAGAGATATAGATATATATATATATATATATATATATATATATATATATATATATATATATATATATATATATATATATATATATATATCTATCTATCTATCTCTCTCTATATATATATATGTATGTATGTATGTATGTATGTATGTATGTATATGTGTATATATGTGTGTATATATATAGAGAGAGAGAGAGAGAGAGATAAAAAAGCTAAATCAAATCTGCAGCGAGTCTCTCAGTGCTCGCTCCAAATAACATAATCACAACGATCTGCATGATGGCCGCCGTGCGTTTCCTGCCTTCATGCCACTTGTGCACGTCCAGCAAATTCTAGATGCGTACACACACACATGCTGAAGGAGGCAGAAGTGCAGGGGCAGAATTATGCAACGTTTTCTCTCACTGGTAGGAAGTCCTCTCTGTTGTCACATCAAGATCCAAGATGGAGTGAGTGATATTGCGGTTGTAGCTGCAATATAACACGTCGTCGTTCCTTCCACAACTCCAGCCATCTTTAACAAAAATCAGAGGAAGTTGTCATCTGAGCTTTTTTTTTTTTTTTTTGCTGTGGGATATAAAATGTTTCTGCTCTGATCTGCTCCCTGATGGACACCGCTTTTAAACCTCTGCATCTTCACTGAGGCTCAATAATTAACACATTCTTAACCACTGAATATTTCATTGGTGTGAGCGGTGTGTGGGATTTTGTGATTTGCTAAATTAACACAAAATCTAAAGGATTAATTCAGAGTGATAGTAGATTTGGGGCAAGACGCATCGTGTGACGTCATCAAAATGTACATTCAGCCAAAGCCCTCTTATGTTCATGTGCATGGATCATGAGTGCAGCTAATTCATTTGGTTTGTTTGCTTGATATGGTACCAGGTTGTAACGTTGTTGAAAAAGGGGTCATTTAGAGCGTTGTCGTACCACATCACACCCCTATAAAAGGACTCGTTCTCACCCAAGTGTGAAACAGTTTAGAGTTTTTGAGGTTTTGCAGAATTCAGCCACTGCAAAGAATTTCTTCAGCGTACCTCATGGTTAACAATTAAACATAAACTGCATTATGATCACATTGATACCAAGAACACATTTTGATGCACTTTAAAAGTGATCTGTTAACTAAAACTCTGATCATCGCTGAACTCTATCAAGCATGTTTTCCAGCACGTTGTGCCATTTTATTGTGGCCGTAATAAAAGAACAGAATTATGTCATCGTGTTGTCGGATACTCCTTCACAGCCTTTCACCTTCACATAGCACGAGTCGGAACGGTCCGATATTGGCACATAGCACAAGTCAAAAAGGAAGTGTAGGGTGTTTTGTACACTGTTGCACAACATTCAAAAACGTGACCTCGAGAAGTAACCTCTCATTTGAATCCCTTCTGCCGGCGTACTATAGCAGCGCTGAGTGATAGGTGGGGATGTAGAAGGGGCTCTTTGATTGTCTGCCTTGGGCATTCTCAGACTTCTGTCTCTCCTCAGTTGTTGGCCTGGCTTTTTTATCATGGAAAACAGGAAACAGGAAGGGAGCAGCCAGCTGCAGGTTAAAGGTCAGGCCAAAAGAGGAGGAAGGCTTACAAAAGCACTGTATCTAGGGAAGGTTTAGCTCATACGCAGTGTCATGACTAGGAGAGGCCAAGAGCCTGATTAGAAAAACGGAGGAGGGGGGTGATGGCTTGTGTGTTTGTACTTAGTCATAAAAAAGCTAGCGCGTGGGTGGACGGTTGAAAGGGAAAAAAAATGCATACGGTTTCATAGATATACTGTTTGTTTATATCAGCAGGAACTGTGTGATCAATCCCCATGTTTCCATTCTCAGAAGCGGATATTTAAAAGAACAATGCACACAATGTATTGTGTTAACTTAAACATGGCCATAAATCAGAGCACATGGCACAGGTGACGCAAAAATCCCCCCGGCTATCCGCTCAGCCTACATGTATATAGGGTACAAATGCACTATAGAAGGATCTGCAGGTTGAAAAAAGAGGGAGATTCACAGTGAAAAGTGCTGGCAGGAGTCCCAGAGAAAGGGACGGAGCTTCATATAGGATTCGGCCCTATTACCCTAACCATTAAACAAACAAGCTCCACCAGAGCCCCATGGGAACGGCTCCAGATCTGAACATTTAAGAGCAGTTAGAGAGGATGAATTTTCTCAAAAGTATAGATAAACTGTTGAGGTCAGTCTCCAAAATGTTGTTTTTTTTTTTTTTTTTTTTTTAAATGAGTGAGGGATCACGAGGGATGAAAAAATTATCCGTTTCACATGACATATGCTCCCAAATATTCCACAAGATAATTTAAATTCAATTTAATTCAAATGTATTTGTATAATGTTTTTAACAATAGACATTGTCTAAAAGCAGCTTTACAGAACATAAGAAACATAATACAAATAAATGTGATATTGTACAAAGATTTATATTAGACTTGTATTTAAATATTTTTGTATTTAGCCCAATGAACAAGCCTGAGGTGACTGTGGTGAGGAAAAACTCCCTTGAATGGAAGAGGAAGAAACTTTGAGAGGAACCAGACCCAAAAGGGAACCTCATCCTCATTTGGGTGACACTAGAGGGTGTTATTATAAGCATCCAGTCCAGTAATTGTGTACAATTCTACCCTTGGGATGGGTAGAAAAAGAGAAGCAGTTGAGAGGAATTGTGCAGTGCAGCTGCAACACACAATAATAACTAAATTTACAGAAATTCAGATGTTGTTTTAACACCATGTTGTTACCTGGAGGACCAGCGACTGTTTTTGTTTTGTGAGAGTTCAAATCCATTGTCTGTCCTTTGCATTTAAACTGGACACACATTGAGCTTCTTTCCAGAAGCGGCTATTGGTTTTCAGATCCATCTTTTCACACTGAGGACAACTGAGGGACTCGTACAATATAAACTATTACAAAAGGTGCAAACATTCACTGATGCTTAAGAAGGCAACACAATACTATAAATAAGAGCTGGGGGTGTCAACTTTGTAAATAACTTTATGTAGCTCCAGTATTTCTATATCGTTGAGGTATTTCTGTCAATACCGTCAAGGGAGTGTTAAATTATTGCCATTTTGGTGCTTTGAGTAAATCCCCATGGGTCAGTCTGGTGTGATCTGCAGCACAACTTGTGTTTACATGGTTTATCTAAAAAAAATAGTAGTTATCTAAGCTTCCTTCCCATTCCGTTTGCCATTTCTCTAATATATAATGGTCGATTAAGTCCTTGAGGTCAGAGTGTGGGATTTAAAAAATTTTTTTGCACCAAGTCAACATTATATTTAACTATAATGTAAAAAAAAAGTGAGTGTTGTACATTAATCTAACTGAAATTGTTCGTGCTTGCAAGTTGCTGTGGTGTAAGAGGAGTAATGCAACTTGCCCTCATTGATGGTTCTCCACCAGCACATCACGTTTTATGACTTATTTCTAGCCTTACTGTTCATTCCCTTGGGGCTGCATTTGTTAATGTTTTATGTCGGCAGCATTCGGTGGGTTTCTTTTTTCCACCACATATTCACATCCTCACGCCTGATTGGAAATGCAGCACAGCTGTTCCCCATTGAGGGCAACACGTCTTCGATTTTTCTAATGGCTTGGTGCGAATTGGCTTTCAGAGGGTTGTAGTGTATTATCTCTGTTTGATTCATTTCTTTTATGTATTCTTTTGCAGATAGACGCTCAAATCACACCGTTGCCTCTAAAGGCAACGTCCTTTGCACTTTCACATTGCTAGTGGACAGAAGATTAATCAGTTCATGGAAAAGCTGAGAACAGCAGGAGAATAGAGGGTGTGTGCAGATGAATGACATCTGGAATCTTTAGAACAAGAAATATCCCCAGTTTCCTTTCAATCTGTAACTTTCATAAATGTGTGTGGGACGTTTAGGTAAAGGAGAGATATTGTGTGTGTGTGTGGCGTGGAGGTAAAAAAGAGAGGGTGTGTGTGGCGTGGAGGTAAAAGAGAGAGGGTGTGTGTGGCGTGGAGGTAAAAGAGAGAGGGTGTGTGTGGCGTGGAGGTAAAAGAGAGAGGGTGTGTGTGGCGTGGAGGTAAAAGAGAGAGGGTGTGTGTGGCGTGGAGGTAAAAGAGAGAGGGTGTGTGTGGCGTGGAGGTAAAAGAGAGAGGGTGTGTGTGGCGGGGAGGTAAAAGAGAGAGGGTGTGTGTGTGGCGTGGAGGTAAAGGAGAGGCTGTGTGTGTGTGGCGTGGAGGTAAAGGAGAGGTGGTGTGTGTGTGTGTGTGTGGCGTGGCGGTAAAGGAGAGGCGGTGTGTGTGTGGCGTGGAGGTAAAGGAGAGGCGGTGTGTGTGTGTGGTGTGGAGGTAAAGGAGAGGTGGTTGTGTGTGTGTGTGTGTGGCGTGGAGGTAAAGGAGAGGTGGTGTGTGTGTGTGTGTGTGTGTGTGTGTGTGGCGTGGAGGTAAAGGAGAGGCGGTGTGTGTGTGTGTGTGTTGTGGAGGTAAAGGAGAGGCGGTGTGTGTGGCGTGGAGGTAAAGGAGAGGCGGTGTGTGTGTGGCGTGGAGGTAAAGGAGAGGCGGTGTGTGTGGCGTGGAGGTAAAGGAGAGGCGGTGTGTGTGTGGCGTGGAGGTAAAGGAGAGGGTGTGTGTGTGGCGTGGAGGTAAAGGAGAGGCGGTGTGTGTGGCGTGGAGGTAAAGGAGAGGCGGTGTGTGTGGCGTGGAGGTAAAGGAGAGGCGGTGTGTGTGGCGTGGAGGTAAAGGAGAGGCGGTGTGTGTGGCGTGGAGGTAAAGGAGAGGCGGTGTGTGTGTGGCGTGGAGGTAAAGGAGAGGCGGTGTGTGTGGCGTGGAGGTAAAGGAGAGGCTGTGTGTGTGTGGCGTGGAGGTAAAGGAGAGGCGGTGTGTGTGTGTGGCGTGGAGGTAAAGGAGAGGCGGTGTGTGTGGCGTGGAGGTAAAGGAGAGGCGGTGTGTGTGGCGTGGAGGTAAAGGAGAGGCTGTGTGTGTGTGGCGTGGAGGTAAAGGAGAGGCTGTGTGTGTGTGGCGTGGAGGTAAAGGAGAGGCTGTGTGTGTGTGGCGTGGAGGTAAAGGAGAGGCTGTGTGTGTGTGGCGTGGAGGTAAAGGAGAGGCTGTGTGTGTGTGGCGTGGAGGTAAAGGAGAGGCTGTGTGTGTGTGTGTGGCGTGGAGGTAAAGGAGAGGCTGTGTGTGTGTGTGTGGCGTGGAGGTAAAGGAGAGGCTGTCTTGTGTGTGGCATGGAGGTAAAGGAGAACTTTAGTGTGTGTGTGTGGTGTAGAGGAAAACGAGAGGCTGTGTGTGGCGTGGAGGTAAAGGAGAGGTGTTGTGTGTATGTGCGTGTGGCGTGGATGTAAAGGAGAGGTTGTGTGTGTGTGGCGTGGAGGTAAAGGAGAGGTGTGTGTGTGTGACGTGGAGGTAAAGGAGAGGTTGTGTGTGTGTGACGTGGAGGTAAAGGAGAGGTTGTGTGTGTGTGACGTGGAGGTAAAGGAGAGGTTGTGTGTGTGTGACGTGGAGGTAAAGGAGAGGTTGTGTGTGTGTGTGATGTGGGGGTAAAGGAGAGGGTGTGTGTGTGTGGCGTGGAGGTAAAGGAGAGGCTGTCTTGTGTGTGGCGTGGAGGTAAAGGAGAGGCTGTGTGTATGTGGCATGGAGATAAAGGAGATGCTGTGTGTGGCGTGGAGGTAAAGGAGAGGCTGTGTGTGGGGGGCGTGGAGGTAAAGGAGAGGTTGTGTGTGTCAGTGTGGTGTAGAGGTAAAGGAGAGGTTGTGTGTGTCAGTGTGGTGTAGAGGTAAAGGAGAGGTTGTGTGTGTGTGTCAGTGTGGTGTAGAGGTAAAGGAGAGGTTGTGTGTGTGTCAGTGTGGTGTAGAAGAAAACGAGAGGTTGTGTGTGAGTATGGTGTGGAGGTCAATTAGAGGGGGTGAGTATGGTGTGGAGGTAAAGGAGAGGTTGTGTGTGTCAGTGTGGTGTAGAGGTAAAGGAGAGGTTGTGTGTGTGTGTCAGTGTGGTGTAGAGGTAAAGGAGAGGTTGTGTGTGTGTCAGTGTGGTGTAAAGGAGAGGTTGTGTGTGTGTCAGTGTGGTGTAGAGGTAAAGGAGAGGTTGTGTGTGTGTCAGTGTGGTGTAGAGGTAAAGGAGAGGTTGTGTGTGTCAGTGTGGTGTAGAGGTAAAGGAGAGGTTGTGTGGTGTAGAGGTAAAGGAGAGTGTGTGTGTGTTAGTGTGGCGTGGAGGTTAAGTAGAGGGGGTGTGTGTGTGGTGTAGAGGTAAAGGAGAGGTTGTGTGTGTGTCAGTGTGGTGTAGAGGTAAAGGAGAGGTTGTGTGTGTGTCAGTGTGGTGTAGAGGTAAAGGAGAGGTTGTGTGTGTGTCAGTGTGGTGTAGAGGTAAAGGAGAGGTTGTGTGGTGTAGAGGTAAAGGAGAGGTTGTGTGTTAGTGTGGCGTGGAGGTTAAGTAGAGGGGGTGTGTGTGTGGTGTAGAGGTAAAGGAGAGGTTGTGGTTGGGATATAAACGTAAGGGAGTGTAAGACTTGAGTTAGTCTTGTTTGGAGGCAGCTGCAGTCTTACCACACACTCACACACTGTTGTGCATGTCAATTCTCCAGACTGGCGTGCTTTCACAATCCCTCACTGTGCTGGCCTTTAAATCATGGCTTCAACACCCCCCAACTCAACCCCTCCTCTTTTTCTCCTGGCCGAAGTCCCTGCCTTGCCTTGCCTTGCCTCGCTTTGCCTTGTGCCCAGGGCCAACAGCATCAGCCTTAACATTTCACCTCCTTCCCTACTTACTTACTCGTGAGCTGCTTATTATTCTCGAGCGTACATTCTTCCACCTGCCTCAGCGATCAGTAAAATATTCTCATTCATTCATCTTCACTAACCTTTGATCCTGATCATACTGGATCCCAGAGCACTGGGAGTGTGTTGGGAATACACCCTGTATGGGCCATCAGTCCATCACTGAACATCTTGCACACACGTTCACAAACACACACGTACGCACGCACAAACACGCTCCTTTATATCTATCAGAAACTACATACTTATTGGCATGAAAGGATAAAACTGCCGTTCCTGGAGAGTTCAGAGTTTTTCCACCATATCACATGCCGTCCTAAAATATATATATATAAAAACTTTAATGTCTGATTGTGTGTTTTTTTATTGAAACTGATTCTTTTGTTTGCTTTTCTTTCAGGCGAAACCTGACCAAACTATCGCTAATCTTCAGTCACATGCTGGCTGAGCTGAAAGCCATCTTTCCCAACGGTCTGTTCCAAGGGGACAATTTCAGGATCACGAAGGCTGATGCAGCAGAATTCTGGAGAAGATCCTTTGGAGACAAGTGAGTGTTGTTTGTGCTGAAAGATCATCAGTTTATTGTGTGATATGAAGAACAATATGACGGTCATCTGACCATATTTCCTGTGTGGTGCCCTGATCTGTGCAGGACTATCGTCCAGTGGAAGGTCTTCCGACAAGCTCTGCATGAGTTTCACCCAATCAGCTCTGGCTTGGAGGCCATGGCCCTCAAGTCCACAATAGACCTCACCTGCAACGACTACATCTCTGTGTTTGAGTTTGACATCTTCACCAGGCTTTTTCAGGTGCGCTTGCTTAGCTCTGTAACTCCCGCCAAACATGGACTGTGTCTCTGCTATTATTTCTGATATCAGAGGTTTAACAATGGCTATTTTGACGTGTGTGTGTGTGTGTGTGTGTGTGTGTGTGTGTGATAACTGTAAACTGGATGAATCTGCTTGAATTTCACAATGACGTGTTTAATCTACATCAAGGACTAATATATAGCTTTTACCCGATCACACTTTTGCAGTCTGTCTATAAATTTTGACACCATTTGAACCCCATATTAGCGGATCCTTGCTCATGAAAATGTAGCAGCTCCACAGCATTGCTTTCTCAACCATTAGTTTGATGTTTCATGCTTTCATAACCTCATGCTTAAATTATGGTGCATTTACATTTATGGCATTCAAGCAGACATCCTTTAGCCAGAGAGACTTACAGATGTGCTTTGAAGTTATCTATAAATTCACTGATACTGGTTCACTAGGTCACAGCCTCGGATTAACATCAGCCTGAGAACTCTGTTCGGAGGAAATACATTAACAAAGTGTTTGTGTTTAAATGTTTGTTTATTACAAGAGAAGGCGTTTCTTTGTCTACTCTGTTTTTTGTAATTCCCTCTATGTTGGCATTTCTGGTAAAAAAACTTTTCTAGATTTAATCATATTTAAAATTCAGCTCAATACCACTTACTTACTGTAACAGTTACGCTCACAACCTGTTTCACACGCAATTAAATATGAACTTCCTCTCGTTTACTACATGACCTCACCTCGCCATATCTCACTGACTCTCAGAACCCATCAGTGCTAAGTGACCTTATGGTACTTAAGACATAGATAAGGGTAGATCTCAGCACTCACAATTTCACTAGATTTTGCAGTATGACTGAGGAGATGTGTTCATTCAGGCACAAGAGCATTAGTGAGATCAGACACTGGTGTTGGGTGAGGAGGTCTGACAAACGGTCAGTTAATCTTAAAAGGTGTTCAGTGGGGTTGAGGTCAAGGCTCTCTGCAGGATACCAACCAAATTATGTCTTCATGGAGCTTGCAATGTGCATGGGGCATTGTCATGCTGAAACAGGTTCTGGGTCTAGTTCCAGTGAAGGGAAATCGTCAAGCTTCACCCTAAGTAAGCATCATTTATAACTGTGTGCTTCCAACTTTGTGGTAACAGATTGGCGAAGAACCACATGATGATCAGGTGTCTACATACATTTGGTATTATAGTACACCTATGACACACTTCTCTTTTTTTCTCAGGATGGTTGTCTTCCTCTATGAAATGAACAATGGAAAAACTACCAAAAAATGTAACAATGGTGTTGGGAATTCTGTGCAATTTTTCACAAATATTTCTAAGCTTGTCCTTGTTCCGTTACCAATATCACTGGCGTCTATTGTTCTGTTGGTTTCCTGCTGTACAGTGGCAGCACAACTGCTCACTGAGCAGCATTTAGTAGCCCATGTTCCTGTGTAAGTAATCGACTCATTACTCTGAGTACTCTAAAGCAGACATCACAGAGAGCTCACAGTGCGGCAGCCTATCATTACATATCATATCCACCCTTTAATTAAGCTGCTTTCCCCTCATCCGTCTGCATCGGCGCTAATTTGGGATGAAGGAGGGGTCTTTTAAATCTGCTGTGATTCAGGACAGTGGTTTCACAGTGCAGGATTTGGCTTATTAAAACCATAAAAGATGCTTTTATATTTCAAATGTTTAGAAATCTGTAGATTTTCTTGAGAGTATGTTTGGTGGCACAAATGCTCTGAAATTATTTCCTTACAGACAAACAACCCTACTTAGAATATAAAGTCAGTATATATGCCATTAAGCTCATGGGAACTGCACACTTTATTTGGCCTTGCTATCCGCCAGAAATAGGCAGACTGTTTACAGAGGGCTTGTTTGCTTTTTGATGAAGCACTTCACAGTAAGGCCATGCTTTTTCTGCTTCTGAATAAACCTGTTTGATGGAAGAGCATGTCCAGGTCTCCAGACTGCTGCTTTATCTTTATTCAAGTCTTTCTATTCTTCAGTCTTCGATTGCCTTCATCTGATGTAGGAATACCATCAGTCTTAAAACTCTGAGGACTTGCAGGTTAGATTTGTGCACAAAGCCTGCCTTGTTCAACACTGAATCTGTGTATTCATGTATATCTTGTCATTTAAAAAAAAAAAATCTATGAACTTAATGTAAGAATTGGAAAGACAGTAATATGTGAACTGTGGTGCTAATTAGGGGGTCAAGCACCAAAAATGTGAAGGCTATTTTCAAAAGCTGCTTCTAATATTTTGTTGATTCATCACCAGATTAAGCCCCTGCCATTTTTAGAGTAAGCCTCACAAAAACAATTCAAAGACTTGAGCCAACAAACAGGAAGTGAGGCTGCATCTGAGCAACGACTTCAGAATCATGATCTGAGACGATGCAACAAATTTTGTGACGGCACCATTTACTGGTCAAAATCTGCAATGACATACCCAGAATGCTTTCATTTAAATCCTGTTTTTGTTCCTCCTCTATATTTTGTCCTCATGTTAGCTGCAGACACATTTAAACGCCAGCCAACAATTACTTTAACATTTCTAGTGCATCTGGGAAAGTCCCTGAAAATGCGTTTGCACTAACAAAATATTAAGTATGGAAAAAAATAGACTGTATATCTAATCCATCTTCCATGCAGTTGAAGAACCTTCTTGAATCGTTTTAAATTTTGTTAAATCATCATTAACTTTCAAACTACTTAAAAAAGGGAACTGTATATTTGACTTTGACCATATGTTGTTCATTTGAGGTTGCACACATCACTTACCATGTTTAAAATTAAATATGGGGTGTGAATGCAAATGAGACAAATGGATGTTAAAATACCATCAAGAGCTCCAAGGGCTGTAGCTTTAGGACAACAGACATCTGGAGCCCACACAGTAAAGAGAACAGTGAGGGATTCATAATTACATAGTTATTTACACAGGATTTTAGTTTTTTTTTTATTTTTTTTATTTCAATATATCATTATACACCATCTCTAACAACAAAATGTTTGCAAGAAGATCTGAGAGGAATCTACAAAACATTAAAAAAAAACATATTACATCGTAAAGTCAGTAAACCAGGTTCTGCATGAAAAGAGGACTGAATTCACAGAAGCCTCCACCAGCAAATGTATTGATTTGGGGTTTTTTGTTTGTTTGTTTTTATGACTAGTTGTTCTAGGCTCATAACATCTATGGTATCAGTACCAGGATATTTTAGACCAAACTCTGGCTCTGTCTGACAGGAGGGTAAAAGCTGGCCATAGATGCACCAACACGATAATGAGCTCTTTTGCAACTCTACAAGTGTTTCTCGATTTGTTATTCATCAAAAAAAAAAAATCCACTTGTGCTGTTATTTTGTCCTGGGGGACTTTCTGAAGGTGGTGTTGAAATCTTTAGACCAACGTTTTGCTGAAACGTTTTCACTTGTCATGTTACTTAAGATCAAAATATCAATCATTACATGTGTTAGGTTGTGTATTCAGTAATCCATTGAATATAAAAAATGACGGCTGCCTTTCAAACATTCAACTTCGTTTAGCTCCAGCTTTGTGCAGCTTGTCTATCTATATGAAACGGGTAGTATTCAGTTCAGCCTCTTCTTATTTTCGACTGTACGAACGCTGAGGTGTTCAGCTCTGTTTTAGAAGGAGGTGGGGGGGGGGGGGGGTCTCATTGTTTCAGCCCACTTGTTGATGCGTCCGGGAAGGATTCCATCTGCTTGGCTTCTCACCTATGCTCTCATATTCATTAAATTCATTCCCATTCATTCTCTTCCATTTATATGTCCTGCTGTTACAGTCTGTATTTGTTAACATAGACCCGAGGGTTTTTAGCAGACTAACTGGCAGACCTGCTGTACAGAATGACTCATTCTCATTACCGGCTCTCTAACTGTGCTCAGTGCCGACCCTGACCGTGTGTGTGTGTGTGTGTGTGTGTGTGTGTGTGTGTAGCCGTGGTCGTCTCTGCTGCGGAACTGGAACAGCCTTGCGGTGACTCACCCAGGATACATGGCTTTTCTCACCTATGATGAGGTCAAAGCTCGCCTGCAGAAGTTCATCCACAAGCCTGGCAGGTAGTACGCCCATGACAATCCTTACCACCTACACGTCTACAGAAGAAAACAATGACACTATTATCCACACCTACTGTGTCATCATAACCTTTTTGGTCTTCCTACACTACGGCCTGTGACAACAATGGGGCAACCACGCATTGTCCTTTTCGAATAAGATGGCCCCTATATATTCACACGCAGCCATGGTCTCATCCAAATGACCATTCATTACACAAACAAGCTTAGATAATCACTCGTAACCATTTTCACACAGAACAGTGACACACAGGGACGATTCACGTTCGGTCAGAAGACCTAGTGCTCCCGGCGGATCGCAGAACAGCTTGGTACCCGAGATCAATAGATGTATTGTAAGACTCATGATGTCACACAGATTTGTTGCATATTCATTAACGAGTACTGTATATGTTTTTATAGCTTCATACAGTCTTTTTCAGAGGTATTCCCTCTGAAACCTCCAGCATAAAAAAAAAAAACTGTTAAGCATGTAATAACGCACTGTCCTGCTCTTCTTGCACAGAAAATGTGCATTTAAAAATCTTACAAAATGTCTCTCCAGGTAAAAATCCTAAAGGTTTTATTGAATATTAAAGTGGACATTATATAGCTGCTGCTGTGGTTGTTGACATAGTAGAAAAGTTGTAAGATTTTTTGTTATAATAGTATAAGAATACACAGAATGCCCTGTTTTACCTACCTCAAGCTTGCCTTGAAAATAGTCCCTGATGCTGACACAGCATTAAAAAAAAAAAGGGAAAATAGCCAAAGCCTTTATTCTACTTGTTACCTTTGCTTATGTATACACTAACCTGATCCGGGCAACGAAGGCTTGTTACAGCCAGAGGAAGAAAGGACTGGATAAGATTCACCGGGGTGTGAAATTAAGAGTTATTAAAAAATTAATGAATGTTTGATTCCGAATTTTGCTCTTTCATACATGTGAGTGAATTAGGACACATTGGAGCAGAATGTTTTGTTTGATTTCAGATGGATTTTTCTTCCAGTGTAAATCCCTGATTCAGATAAAGCAAAAAAAAAAAAAAAAAAAAAGCATAAATAAATAAATAAAACCCATGCGCACGTACACAGTCCTATCAGGGTTCTATTCACAGACAAGGATGCAGCAGCTCATTCCACTCTGAATCACCGCTCTCTCTCTTTAGTGCCCACTGTGGGAGGAAGTGGACATAAATAGTCTTGCACAGATCACATACAGGTGTTGACACTCGTTTGTTACCGGCTCATTCTCTATAACTCTTGCCATTCTACACATCCGTTTCCTGACCTCACCCCAACTGCCACAGTAGTACCAGTAGTACACTCTGGGGCTAAATGAAATTCAGCCACTTATTGTTTAATTTAATTAATGAATTTTCAACAAACATGTTGCTTTCAAAATGCTGTATTCAAAGGTTATTGTCATTAAAGCTTTAATATGGTGACGTGTCTGATCTCTGCTCTGCTCTGCACTATAGCTACATTTTCAGGCTGAGTTGCACACGTCTGGGCCAGTGGGCCATTGGCTACGTGACTGCAGATGGGAACATCCTGCAAACCATTCCCCATAATAAGCCTCTCTTCCAGGCTCTCATCGATGGCTTCCGGGAAGGATTGTAAGTGTTTTCTATATCCTGCTATAACACATTACTGTTGTGCTAGGCTTGATGGTTTGCTTCCTACTGTACTGTACCATGCAGTATATGCATTATTGCTGTTCATTTTGTTCGGATGTCTTAATTAGCTTGAAAATAAACATCCCTGCATAGGAAACAGTGTCTCAGTGGAGACTGAGGCTTTAATATGTTCCATAGTTTTTGTGAGTTATGTCTTGCTGGAGGGGTCACGGTGGCTTAGTGGTTAGCACGTTCGCCTCACACCTCCAGGGTCGGGGGTTCGATTCCCACCTCCGCCTTGTGTGTGTGGAGTTTGCATGTTCTCCCCGTGCCTCGGGGGTTTCCTCCGGGTACTCCGGTTTCCTCCTCCGGTCCAAAGACATGCATGGTAGGTTGATTGGCATCTCTGGAAAATTGTCCGTAGTGTGTGAGTGCATGAGTGAATGAGAGTGTGTGTGTGCCCTGCGATGGGTTGGCACTCCGTCCAGGGTGTATCCTGCCTTGATGCCCAATGACACCTGAGATAGGCACAGGCTCCCCGTGACCTGAGGTAGTTCGGATAAGTGGTAGAAGACGAATGAATGAATGAATGTCTTGCTGGAGCAATTAGTTGTTCTCAATGGAATTTTTCACTCAAAGTTTTTTTTTTTTTTTTTTTTATTTTATTTTATTTTTTTTTTTGCTTTGTTTTGTAGCTATTTTCTTAAAGTACTTTTTGTCCTTTGAGGTATGTTCAGATACAGAAATCTGTGCTAGATCTACCTGAATGAATGATCTGTGTTTTAGTTACCTGTTCCCTGATGGCCGTACTCAAAACCCGGACCTCACAGGGCTGTGTGAACCCTCGCCTCAAGACCATATCAAAGTCACACAGGTTAGTCTCGCTGTTACTCTCTACACACAGCTGGTTCTCTTACATACTGTTTCACAGCTTTAACACACTCTTCTGTTCAACAGGAGCAATATGAGCTCTACTGCGAAATGGGCTCGACTTTCCAGCTGTGCAAGATCTGCGCAGAGAACGATAAGGATGTGAAGATCGAGCCTTGTGGCCACCTCATGTGCACTTCTTGCCTCACTGCATGGCAGGTAAGAATGACTGCAGTAGAACTTACTGGTTAGTACCAGTCACCACATTTAAACTTTTTATCGGATGTTAATCACGGAGTCTCTTGTTCTGTGACTCAGGAATCTGAGGGCCAGGGATGCCCTTTCTGTCGCTGTGAAATCAAGGGCACCGAGCCCATTGTGGTAGACCCGTTTGACCCCAAGGACAACAGTGGAGGTTCCTATGCGGGATGCAGAGGCATGTTCGGAGCAGAGGGTGCACCTTCACCAAGCTACGATGACGACGACGACGACCGACTGGAGGACCCCCACCTCATGATGAGCAAGCTGGCTTGTACTAAAGTAAGTCTTTCTTCAAACCCTTTCACTTTGACATCATCGCCAACATCTCTGAGGGTATTCCCAACTGACTTTCACACACCTCTGATGCTGTGGCCTCCTGTTGGTAAGACATATCTGATTGCATCTGTTCTATCAGTTAGATTTAATGTTCAGTGCATCTGCTTTGCATGAAGAGGGTGGGAGAGAGAAATAATGGAAAATACATTTGTTTAACTTTGCATGCTACTTCATTTCATGCAGCATTCATTTTCCAGCCTTTATACTGCGTAATAATCCAAATGGTGACACCTGCCGTTTAACATTCTTACATAGCCAGCGCATTTCACCTTCACACGTGAAACACAAGACGACGTGAAACATGACTTTTGCCATCGTGTTTGTGATCAGAAAATTAACAGCTAAATATAAACAGCCTGTAATCCAGTTGGACCAATCTGGCAAGTGATTGAGTGCAGTGTGCCATCGCTGGTCATAAAGTGCTCCATTTTCTTTCTTCAAAATCGTTCCAACACTTTTCACAGTACATGCACAGACAGTACTGTACCTTCAGTGATGCATTGTAAAGGTCCTTTAGTATTTAATACTCCACTTACAAAGACTTTTCAGTGTTCTGTTGTTGTTAGTGCTCACATCACAAAAACCTTTAGGTTGCCTTACAATATGGCGTCATTGATCAAATTCAGAAATCCATCTGCAACAGGTTTTTGTTGAAATGATCCCTGAGTTTTTTAGTACAGTATCTAGTGTCTCATAAAGTATCACTTATAAAGTGATGATACATGAATCATTTTCTTTGTGTTGTACAGGTGGAGAGGCCTCCGTCCCCGCTGTCAATGCCACCTCAAACATCTTTGCCTCCAGTACCTCCACGTCTAGATCTCATCCCACACAGACCACCTAACCCTCCAGGGGCCTCCAGCCCTGGGGCCACATCTAAGGTAAACTCATTAACCACAGTACTGTGTATGGTTAATATCAAAGCCAGTAATCATCACAAAGCCAGAAGGTGTTTGCTCATAGTTTCTGACATCACTACCTAATGATACCATCCTATTACAGGCTTCCACACATCACAAAGACAAACCGTTGCCTCTGCCTCCAGCTCTGCGAGACTTGCCCCCTCCTCCTCCTCCAGAGCGGCCTCATTCCGCCGGAGCTGATAGCAGAATCCTGAGACGGCCACTACCCTGCACGCCTGGAGAACCGCCTCGTGATAAACCTCCCCCTACCCCTCCCAACCGAAGCATGGCTGATTGGAATCTGCGCCCGGTCCCCAAAGCTCCCTCCCAGATGCCTGCTGTAGGAGGAGAGACCCGTGGGTCACGAGAGCTCTCTAACCGCCACTCCCTTCCGCTTGCCCTGCCTTCTGCGCTTGATGGTCAGCGGAACAGCAACTCTGCCGGTGTTGAGCACCAGCTGGTGGGCTTTTTTGTATGCTTTGTACTATACTTAATACTTTTGTCAAGGGTGGAATGATCAGTGGCCTGTGCACTCAAAACATACACTACAGCTTCAAGCCAGAATTGTATTTTATTTTTTTATTTTTTTAATCTTTTTTTTTTTTTTAAATTTGATCTTTTTTGACCAGTCAGTTAAGTTTCCGTGCAACCAGAACCTGGAACTGGGTAGCATACTGGTGTTCTAGCCAACAGTTTTGTTCAAGTCAAATGCATTTTTATTGTATATCCTCTATATATAATCTGTATGCGTCGGAATGAAATGTTCCTTCATGATGGTGCAACACATGACAGTACACTAGTGCAGCGCACAAGACTGCACATAGTGCGAAAAGTGGGTGAGACAATACGTACACAGATCAGCTCAAAGCAGTGAATACACAGTACAATAGATACACAGTGCACTTATATCTAATATCCACTCTGCTTTTTAGACACTACATATTTTTGTTCAGTCTTTAATTCTCACGTGTGCCGTTTCTTACATGTGTTTATGCCTCTCTGCTGCAGTGTTTCGGTGCAACAGCTTCCAGTGGATCTGAGTACGACAACCCGAAAGTCAAGCCTTCTGCATCGGCCAATGCCATTTATGCTCTTGCTGCCAGGTATGTGTTGTGTATATTTTTGTCTCCATGTGTGTGTGTGTTTTGTTTTTTGGCTTTTTATTTGCAAGTCTAAGTACTTTTTTTTTTTTGCTTTCATTGTCAGACCCCTTCCTGCAGTGAAGCAGCATTCAGGAGAAGATGGCTGTGAAGATAATGAGGATTCGGACTACATGTCTCCCAACTCTCTGCCTGTGCTGGCCACAATGACTCCTTCACTAGGGGAAGCAGTACCCAGGCCTCACCACGCCAACACTCTTAACTCCAGGTACAGTCACAATAAAATATATACAGTCGTATACAAAAGTTTAGGAACCCCTGAAAATTTCCATGATTTTCATTTATAAATATTTGGGTGTTTGGATCAGCAATTTCATTTTGATCTATCAAATAACTGAAGGACACAGTAATATTTCAGTAGTGAAATGAGGTTTATTGGATTAACAGAAAATGCGCAATATGCATCAAAACAAAATTAGACAGGTGCATAAATTTGGGCACCCTTGCCATTTTGTTGATTTGAATACCTGTAACTACTTAGCACTGATTAATTGGAACACACAATTGGTTTGGTGGCTCATTAAGCCTTGAACTTCATAAACAGGTGAATCCAATCATGAGAGGGTATTTAAGGTGACCAATTGCAAGTTGTTGTTCTCTTTGACTCTCCTCTGAAGAGTGGCAACATGGAGGCCTTAAAAAACTCTCAAAACCTGAAAACAAAGATTGTTCAACATTGATTTAGGGGAAGGCTACAAAAAGTTATGGCAGAGATATAAGTTGTCAGTGTCCACTGTGATGAACATAGTAAGGAAATGGAAGACCACAGGCACAGTTCTTGTTAAGGCCAGAAGTGGCAGGCCACGTAAAATATTGGAGAGGCAAAGGATGGTGAGAACGGTCAAAAACAGCCCACAGACCACCTCCAAAGACCTACAACATGGTGTCACTGTACATCGTTCAACAATTCAGCGCACTTTGCAGTGAAGGTGAAGCTGTATGGGAGAGTGATGCGAAAGAAGCCTTTTCTGCACACGTCACAAACTGAGTCGCTTGAGGTTTGCAAAAGCACATGTGGACAAGTCAGCTTCATTTTGGAATAAGGTGCTGTGGAGTGATGCCACATGGCGGCAAAAGAACACAGCATTCCAAGAAAAACACTTGCTATTGGATTCCACTCAATATATCTCAGATTCTTGAGAATAATGTTGAGGAGTCAGTCACAAAGTTGTGTCAGTCACAAAGTTACGCCAGGGCTGGATATTTCAACAAGACAACGACCCCAAAAACTGCTCAAAATCTACTCGGGCATTTATGCAGAGGAACAAGTACAATGTTCTGGAATGGCCATTAGGTTTTTTTAACAGGAACCGGAACCGCGCAGAATTTTTAAGTTTCGGTTTCAAACGCGGTTCCGATGCGATGACGGGCAAAGCGCTGTGAGCAGTCACTTTAAATAGCCATGTCTTACCTCATGTATATTCATTGTTTACACTGTTTACCGTCACGCAACCAAATTAACGCAGCTTACCACAGAAATCAGTCACTCGCGCTGCTGTGCTGAGGTACACTTTGTGTTAAACACGTCTAAAAAAAACGTCTAAAGTGTGGATTCATTTCCAAAGTTAGTTTGTGAGAGAGTTAACAGAGAACTTCACTTCTACAGAGACATGCCCTAATACCGTCCTATGAAGACCCTACTTTGTGGTGGGAGAAGAGAGAAGCTTTTCCTATTCTTTACAATCTGTCCACAATGTACGTGTGTGCAAGCCTCCTCTACCCCCTCTGAGAGGGTTTTCTCCACAGCTGGAGATACAATAAGCCAGTAAAGGTCTCGTCTTCTCCCAGAGAAAGCAGATATGTTAATGTTTCTTCAGAAAAATTGCTAACTGTTTTGCTAAGTTGTAATTCTGGATGTTAAATATGATGTTGGATTTATTTAAATTTAACTTTATATGAATTGAAATGCTCTGTTAAAAATATTTAAAGAGTAATTCATAAACACAAATGGAATTTAAGTATTGTGCATTATTTTTCACATTTCTTTTATTATGGAATCGGAATCAGAACCGGGAATCGTAAGGCAGAACTGGAACCGGAATCGGAACCGGAAAATTTCTTTTGATACCCAACCCTAATGGCCATCCCAGTCCCCAGACATGAATATCACTGAACATCTGTAGGGTGATTTGAAGCGGGCTGTCCATGCTCGGCAACCATCAAACCTAACTTAACTGGAGATGTTTTATAATTAGGAATGGTACAAAATACATTCATCCAGAATCCAGACACTCATTACAGGCTATAGGAAGCGTCTAGAGGCTGTTATTTCTGCTAAAGGAGGCTCTACTAAATATTGATGTGATTTTATCTGTTGTGGTGCCCAAATTTCTGCACCTGTCTAATTTTGTTTTGATGCATATTGTGCATTTTCTGTTAATCCAATAAACCTGATTTCACTACTGAAATATTACTGTATCCTTCAGTTATTTGATAGATGAAATGAAATTGCTGATCCAAACACCCAAATATTTATAAATGAAAATCATGGAAATTGTCAGGGGTTCCTAAACTTTTGCGTGTGTGTGTGTGTGTGGAACACTTAATCATCACACAGTCAGTTAAACTTCAGTGATATCATCTGACAAGTTTAGGAAGCAGTAGTGATTGTGAGTCAGTTTCACCAGATTTGGTGCAAATGAAAGTGGCAACAGGAGCACTGGATAAGCTACAGCAAGATTTTTCCGGTGTTGGCGACAGACAATTGCGCTCTCCTTATCCTTATTCCTGAGAGATTTGTCTCTAGTTTTGTTTTGTTTTTGTAACTATTTTTAGCATGCGGCAGTTAGTTCAGCTCATCCATACTTTCTGTCACATGGAGGTTTAGTGTGTCTCTCAGCACAGTTTCAAGAGCATGGAGGAGAAATTGGGAGACGGGTTGTTACATGAAGAGAGCTGGACAGGGTCGTACATGGGCAGCAACCCAACAGCAGGGCCGCTATCTGCTCCTTTCTGTAAGAGAAAGCATTGCCAGAGCCCTGTAAAATGACCTTCATCACTACTGGTGTCAAACTGTCAGAAACCGACTCAGTGAGGGTTGCATGAGGGCCTGGCATCCTTTAGAGGGAACTGTGCTTACAGCCCAGAACAGTGCAGCTCATTAGGCAAGTGCCAGAAAATGCCAGAACTGTCAGGTCTGCCTCTGGTGCCCTGCTATCTTCACGGATGAGAGCAGATGTTACATTGCGCACGTGACAGTTGTAAAAAAAAGTCTGGAGATGCCAGACTGTTTTGGCATTGGGTCAGAGATGGTCTGGGGATGAATATCCATGGAGGGTTGCACAGAAATCCATGTGCTAGGCAACAGTGTGCTTACTGCAAACCTCAGAGGCCTTGACAGACCGTACGCTGGTGCAGTGGAAACTAGATTTAGTGGGTTGTTGATTTTGGTTTCCAGTGGCCATCGTCACATCATTTTGTACTCGTACAATGTATAAAAGTAAAGATTTTCAACTTGAATATTTTGTTCATTAACATCCAATGTGTGATTTAAGTGTTTATTTATGGAGCGTTGTGTGTACTACGTGTACGTATACGTACAGTATGTATACTTACTTTTTACCATATCTTTGGATGTCTAGGGCTTTGCTCAGTGATCTGGACCCTGAAGGCCCACAGATGTATGAAGCCATGTACAACATTCAGGCCCAGGCTCTCAGCGCCACTCTGCCTTATCAAGCCACTAATTCAGGTACATAAACACGTCCACACTGCCTGTGTGAGTAATAAAGTATAACGAAGTAAGTCACATAATTATCCACATAAGCATTTTTAAATATACAATCATCCTAGCAATTAACTCAATTATGGCCAGCAATAACCTGAAACATTTTGTAATAAGCTGTTTTTAAAAGCATCATATACGTTTATTTGATCAAATGTACATACATCACATATATTTGTCATATATTTCTATAAATCTTTCTTTACATATCCCAGTTTAGGACATTAGGGTCATAAACGAAGTGAATAAATGTTGTATGCCTGTAGATGAGTAGCCCTACATTTACAACCTCTAATCCTCCAGCAATCTTGCCCATTAAAAGGTGTTGTAGGTGCACTGAGGTAGGTTTGTATCACTTTTTCCCCTCTGTGTCCAGACTACTCCGAGTTGCCTCCATCGGTGAGCAGTAACGGGCCACATGAGGCAGATTGTGAGGACGAGGAGGAGGAGAATGGCTATGACATTCCCAAACCGCCTCTGCCAATAGGTCGACGCACACTGTCTGAAGCCAGCAGCTCATCCACGACATTTAGCCGGTTGTCTATAGACAGCGAACCTGGAACTTCAGTCTGTAAGTACATGCTGACAGATTAACACATCACGCGTCACTTTGATGCTAGGTTTATTGTAGAAATTCTACGTTTTAATAGTTCTACATTTTAGTTTGTTGTCGGAGAAATGTATCACGAACTACCGTCAGTCTAATAAATATGTGGAAGGATTTTAGGTGTCCTGTTGTGCGCGGGGCGAAGGTAGTTTGTGGGGCAATTGCTGTCCGTGTCAGTAAAGTTAAACTTTCATATATTACCACATGAAGACTGACACATTTTGATATCCATATACTGTATGTGCTTCCTTAATGTATGTGCTACTCACTCCTGCCCCATTCTGAAAGAGTTCTGATCAATTCCACCCACAAAACATTATTTCTACCAGCTCATATGTTGAATAAATTTCCACCATGATGATGCTAACCTAGATAAATCTTTTACTAAGGATGAGCGCTGTAAACACGAGCACCCGATGTGTTTTGTACTCATGTATTCACCTTGATATCTGCCTACCTGCCTACTATGAAAGACTAAAAAAAAAAAAACACTCACTTCTCATCTTTTGTCTCCGAAAAGCTGGAAGCCTCTGTGCATGTGTACTCCATTTATCACCTGTGTGTGTTTAGGATATGCCACTTATTATAAATCTGCAGTAACCTGCAAATCACTAGTGACAAAGGCAAGAGAAGTCTGTGTCCTGATAAAGCTGCTGCTAAAGCCTGGGACACTCCAGAGCATAATTCAAGGCAAATTCGTCCATCCAAATATGGAGCAGTGTTAAAATGGTTATCTACCGCTATCCAGTGGTCTAATCTGGGTAAAATCTGACCAATCTGATCTCTTAATTTTTTTTTTACACTGTACCAGATTTAACACCCCAACAACTTTTTTTTTTTTTTTGTGCATGCGACATGACCACCGGTGGATGCATTGTAGGAATAACACTTATGTTCTTGACTTTAATAATAATCATATATTTATCATATATATATATATATATATATATATATATATATATATATATATATATATATATATATATATATATATATATATATATATATATATATATAATCAATATATTATTATTATTTGTTATTATTATTAAATAATTTATTTATTTACTATTTTTATCATTTAATAATTAATTATAGACTAATAAATCTACACAGAATGGTGTGAAAATTAAAACACCCAGGAAGTTTGTGGATATAAGGTCAAGCTGACAGGAAGTCTACAGTAACTCTAATGACCACTCTTTACAAACGTGGCAAGCAGAAAAGCATTTCACTTCAACAGTTATACCATGGACAGTAGGGTTGGGAACTGAGAACCGGTTCTTATTCAGAACCGGTTCTGTTTTTCAACAGGAACCGGAACCGCGCAGAATTTTTAAGTTTCGGTTCCAAATGCGCTTCTGATGCGATGACGGGCAAAGTGCTGGGAGTGAGAGCGATTAATAAACAAGTATTGTGCATTATTTTTCACATTTCTTTTATTATGGAATCGGAATCAGAACCCGGGAATCGTAAGGCAGAACTGGAACCGGAATCGGAACCGGAAAATTTCTTTTGATACCCAACCCTAATGGACAGTCACTGATGAAATTTGTTCCGCCTCACTGATGTTTGATGTGAACATTACATGAATTCTCTGCATGATCTTATTCAGTGTGCTGCTGTAACATGAATTAGGGGCCAGTCGATGTATATACATTCATTGTCCAATTTGTTAGGAACACCTGCATGAACCCTTGTCATTCTCTACTCAGCCAATCAGGAAGCAGCATCTCAAGGCCCAAAATCACACTGATGCAAGTGTCTGATTTTGTTTATCCCTGGCCAAATTATGGCTGCGTGTAAAATAGCCGTTACAAATAACAATTCAGTGTTTGATAGCCAGGGTCTCTAAAGAGGTTGTGATGAAAACAGCAGAGCAGATGGTCTGAGAGCTCATCAGTTGCAAAAATGTTCAGAAAAGAGAACTGAAACAGCAAGTTTTTTGGGTCTGCTTTAACAAAACTGAGTATGGTTTATCTGAACAGAACTCTAATGATGATCCTGTCTTCGTCTATGAAAATGCATTGCCATGTGCATGTGTGCAAGGAAAAACACCCAACAGACTCCAGTTCATCCATGCTGGAGTGGAGTTACGGTATAACAATACAGTCTAAAGTGTTATCACCACACTGTCTGAAGTGTGTAGTCCCTTACTTCGAACCACAACACGGGTGTATTCTGGAATGGAAGGTGTGCTTTAATTTTGTCTATCAGCATGGCTCAGACAGTAATATTATTCTGTCATTCATGCTACAGCTAGAACTAATGTTCTAATATTTTGTGTTACAGTAAATAGATATGAAATCTGTCTTCATTATCCGCAGCCTCTCACGGTTTTCAGCATGAGTGAGGATTGTCTGTTTTTATCCTTCTGTTATCCTTTCACACTCGATACATTCATGTCTTCTTTCTTTCAGCGTTCGAATCTGCCGAAGCTCCCGAACGGCCTCCGAAACCCCTTCCACGACGCATCAACTCAGACCGCAGGCCGAGCCCCGTTCCCCCCGCAGCTGCGTCCAGCAACCCGCAGATCAGCAGTGAGATCGAGCTACTCATGAGCCAGGGCTACTCCCATCAGGACATCCAGAAAGCTCTGATGATCGCGCAGAACAACATTGAGATGGCCAAGAATATCCTACGCGAGTTTGTGTCTGTCCCCACCACGGCACACATTCTCACATAGCAGCTTTTCCTGATCCAGAGTCCCATCTCTCCCTCTCTATGCTCCAGGGCAGTCTTCCCATGAGTGTATGTCATTCATGTGTGAGGCACAGGCCTTATCCAGCTCCTGCATGCTGTTAGACAGCAGGAGCACCGTTCTTGAAGTCAGCCTCATGGCATTGCACATCCATTTTAGTCAAACTCAAGCAAGGACAAAAAAAAAAAGTTGTGTTTTATATAATAATTTAATTTATGAGTCCATATAGTTAATATATACACATTTAAGGATGGAGAGGTTTGGGGGCAGGTCCAGAGTGTGTGGTGTCATGTGTGTTTCATGGCAGGGGAAAGGGAGAGACTCATTAGCACTGCTGTTCTGTCATGTGGAAAACTGCAACTGAACGTTTGCTGGTGTCAAAAAAAAAATGCCTTTAGTGTTCTGGTACTTTCTTGAGGTGTGTGTGTGTGATTGTGTGTTTGTCATTTTCTAAAGTGGCAGGGCATGAGTGCCAGTCCCCACTACGACCTGTTATTAATCCGATCCAACATCACAAACCAGTGATGTTCAGACACTTCCAGATTCCCTCCCTCTCTCTCTCTCTCTCTTTCTGTGTGTCTGTAGTGCGGTTGTGTGATATCACTGGATGCTGCCAGTTCAAATTGGCTTTAACCCTCATCAGTCACTGCATTGCCTCTGCTGCTGTGTAGCATTACTGTAACTGATCTATGTTTATAAGGCAGAATTGGATATCGCAGCCTCTCGTGTACATCCCGTTACATCCGACATGGTGACAGTTTGTAAATCACGTTCAAATGCTGGTGCAGACGAAAGCTCGTATTTATGTTGTAACCTTTGTTGTGTATGTGTGTGTGTGAGAGAGTGTGTGTCATTACTCTCATGGTGAACGGCAGGCTTTTTTTTTTTTTTTAATAAGTGTGCTTTTTCTAGCGTGTTCTCTAACGGATAAGTGCATAAGAGTTGGACACAAAGTGACGCGCTTTGTGCGAAGGAAGTGTTTGCTTCTACAGTTTCTGTGTTAAATCAGGACTGAAATCGCTCTGATTTCTGTGAGATTTTGTCTGAAACTGATCATCTAAGTGAAATTATTATTATTATTATTATTATTATTATTATTATTATTACTTTTTTATTATCATTATTATTATTATTATTAATTCAGAAGTGCTTTACTGCTGCTACTCTTGTTAGTGCTAAACAATTAAGCCTTAAATGTATATTTGTGAATATTGTGTTTAACCTGTTTTAAAGTGACAGTATCTGTTCGGTTGAATTTGGTGATGTAGCATATACTTGAAATTGCGAGCAGCTTGTGTAGCTCCAGGCCCAGGCTGACTTCTGTCGTTTATTTTATTTTCATTTTCTCTTTGTGGGATCACTTTTTTTTTTCCTTTTCTTTTTCTTATTTTTCTGTCGTTTTCTCGTATTTACGGTGTTCCCGAGACGTCAAACACCCGTCAGCATCCTCACTGGAGCGTGTACGCAAATGAGTAAAAGTATGTGAACAAACACATCGTTGCAGAAAAAAAAACCTTTTACTTCGTTTTCTTCTCCGTTTCGAGGTTCACTTGTCGGCTTAATCCATACAACCTGAAGCGTTATTGGAGCTATTTCATGTTTTAGTCTCCCTAATTTTCTCAGGAATAATGTACATCCACACATGAGACTCTATCAGTATTGAACGGGAAATGAAACGTCGTAACCATATTCTTATTCAGGGCAGAAGCACTGAAAGACTACTTTGAAGTCTTGGACTAATTTGACACGTTTCTTAGCGACGACGGCTTTCCTCGGATCTCCTCGGATGTGCTCGGAAATTGGACGCGCCCTCGGACACACACCGAGGTTGTGTGCGCGCGCGTGTGCGTGTGTTATATACAGTGAAATGGCTAAATTGCTATCTAATGAAGCCCTGGAGGATTTTCATGCGCATCTGTACATGCTCGTTTAATTCTACTCCGTATTTTCCCCTTCGAAATATTGCACTGGCATAGCAGGTACTTCCACAATATGAAGCTTGTAGGTACAACCTTTGTTCACCAGAAAGTAACATGATCTAGCAGGTATTCTTTCTGACATGGCAAGCAGGTGAGGATTCATAGTTCAGTATTTTTTATTTTTTTTTCGTTTGCACCATGTGAAGTAGTGAAGCTTTGTTTTCAGATCAGAGCTATTTTTATTCTAATTACTGTATTTCTGTCTGTATTGTATATCGTGTGTGTGTGTGTGCGTGCGTGTGCGCGCGCCTGTGCGTGTGTTTGTGTATTGCAAGATTTCACAATATACCAATTTGTGCTCCGATACTGTCACTTTAAAATCAAGCGTATTAAGTTACTTATGTATAGACTACGTGGAAACGGCTATGTCTGATTTCATTTTGCATTCCTGTACATGTCAGAATTTTATTTTTTTCCGTTTTTACTGATGTGAATAATACTGTGAGCAGTGCCATATGTCAAGAAATATCCTAAATGATGTTCTGCTGCCCAGAATAAGGCCTTGTGAATGAGTGAACGTGTCCTGGTGTAAGTGATCTGAGTTGTTTGTTTGTTTTCATCACACTGCCCCTTTTGCTTAAAGGCTGAAGGGGACAAGTGCTTTTGCAGTGATGTAATGCCTGACGAGTAGCTGTAGACTGGACAGTCCAATTTTGACCACGTGAGGGCAGGATTTCTCCATTTTACAAGCGTTTCAAGGGTTTGTTTTTGTTTTGTTTTTTTCTTCGGTTTTCTCCCCCTAATCCTCCCCTTCTTCTCGTATCATTTGGACGTATGCACAGTTCTATACTGTCAAATAAAACGAATAGAAACAAAGCTACTGTCCCCAGTCTCTAATTTTCGGCACTAATCTGGTACAGAGGCTGGTACAGACGTCCACCTGCTGCAGTATAAGTAATCTTTGCATCCTAACACAGTTTCCGGTCAATTGTTTGTTTATTTTTTGAATGAGTCAGTGTTAAAACGTACAATTACACTTGTGCATGTCATTATTGTGCATTAATGAGAGAGAGAGAGAGAGAGCGCAAGAGCACAAAGGCTCTGAGATTTGTTTCACCTTTGCGATCATCATATACATGATCCACACCGCCGTCTTCCTCAGTGCCATGATCCTCTACATCTGCTAGTGTGTGAGCTTCAGAAACATTTCTCTCTTTAGTGTTTAACACTCCTTTATATTAGGTTTGATCTCGCTAAGATAAATTGGTTGCACAAGTTCATTTAAGTTTTTGTTGTATTTTATTCAGGTCAAAGCCAAATAAGTTTGGATATGTTGTAGGAAAATACAGACATTTTTATTGTACACACATACATGCAGTATTGGGCAAACAAATATACACATTTAGAGATAGTAATGAGTAATAGTAAGAAATGAACTACAGGTAAAACTCGATTATTTGCAGAGCTGGAAAACTGGAAAGCATTCAAGTGCAAATGAAATAGGACACGTTCCCTCTCCTAATCGCTGGTGTGTTGTTTCCTTTTGTCAAGAAAGAAAGACTAATAATATTTATTAATGTTGATGTACTCCAACCCAGAGATCCTCCCTTCATAATAAAGTCACAGATTTTGAATTTCTATGTTATTAAAGCCATTTTGAAAGAATACTAGAGTTGATCTTATGTTTTGTATTTTAATTGCACCTTTTTTTTTTGTTTGTTTGTTTTCTTTTAGTTTTTCCCTCCAGAAGTTTTCACCCAGACTTTGTTTCGGTGATCAATGAACAGAAAGGAAACCATTTTTAAAGGACAATGTTTTTAATCACTTGAAGGGGAAAGAGGGGGTTTAAGGTCAAACATCAATTCAGTAATAAGGCACGGATTGTACTTGCGATGTACACAAAAAAAATGAGATGATATTTTGAGATTATTTGCACTTGAGCTGTTTACAAAACTGGTATTTGTAATATGTTGTGCCTTTGGTTATGCTTTTACTTTGGCAAAGAATAAAGTGTAAACTAGTTGTGCCCTTTTGCTTAATTTTTAACTAAAAATAAGAAAAGTTATGAAACTAAATGGCCAACCTTGTTTGTTGGCCAAAATTACAATTCATAAATTCAGTATAAAAAAACAACAGCTCATGAACATCAGAAAGAAACTTATAAGGGCCTCAGCATATTAATTATATGCTGAATTCATATACACAGTCGACTTTATTAGGAACGCCTGTACACCTGCTTACTTAAGCAGATATTTAATGTACTGTGTATTAGTGTCATGTTGCAGCAGCACAGTACATAAAACCATGCAGGTACAGGCCAAGCGCTTCAGTTAACGCTCATATCCCAAATCAAAATGAAGAAAAAAAAAGTCTGATCTCTGCTTATATCTGTGGCATGGATGCTGCTGCCAGATAGGCTGGTTATATAACTGAGCAGGTGTACAGATGTTCCTAATAAAGTGGACAGTGTGTATTCCTCTTAGCAGGTCAGATTATGCATATATAGTATATTCATATTTCGTTGTGAAAGTTTTCCTTTGAGCATAAACCATGTACATAGTTTTATAAAGACTAGATTTAAAAAAAAAAAAAAAAAAAAATGTTGATAGAACAGATTTTTTTCTCAGTGATGAAGTATTGTTGGAGGCAGCAGGTGAAGCATTTACAGTGTTGGATCAGCACAGCAGTGAACGGCAGCTTTGAGCTTCAGTGCACAGACTACAGTGAGGCAGCAGTGAGAGCGATTTAAACAGACAAAACAAAGACTCGGACACTTAACGGTGGACCGTTCGGCCGAGGTCTGTCACCCGAATCTTAGTTGAGCACAATGAGGACTTCATTCGGTCGCACAAACACCTTAGGTTTTGTCAAAATGATTATAAATAACTACATATGTACATTATTTTATATATACATGATGTAGAACCTAGAAAGCAGACTGTTCTTAATGGACAGTGAGGCCTGTTTAAAAAGGGAAAAGAAAGAGGTTTAAATTTGTAGAGGCAGAAGTGAGTTGGTGGACCTGACACAGGATCGTGTTCCAGCTCACGGGAGGATTCGACGTTGTAGTCCTGTAGAGGGGAAACGTTCAGGGACTCATCCTGAAAGAGCTGAGAGAGCGTAGTAACATGGGAGACTGCAAGCGGCTCGTCTTCTCTGCTTATCCGTTCGCCTCACTGCAGATGAGTCCAAAGTAGCAACATTAGAAATCAGCTCATTTATTTCTTTTGGACTGTAATTGAATCATGTGAGCGGGCAAAGAGAGTACTGGAACATTTTGTGGGACAAACAGTACAGAACTGTTTTCTAAATTTACAGTGTCATTTGATGGTTACCGTAGCGCTATTCTCGATTGTGATTGGTTGGATGATGTCAGAATTACACTATCAGAAATAAAGATGCTTAACTGTTGTTATGGTTTTACTACTAAGGCCCCATTTTAATTTCGAATAATTTAAGGTACATATTTGACCCTTACATACCAGTGTAGAGATACACAATATATAGAAAAAATGCAACCACTCCAGCAACAAGAAAAGGTAGCTGTAGTTTTGGAACCATTATTTCACTTGCTGGTTGTAAGGTTCATTAATGCAACGGTTCTCATACGCATTAATTTCTACAGAAACAACCCACTGAGCTGGATAGAGGACACTAACATCATTTTTGACAAATAGATTTAAACTTAACAAATAATATCATATAATCACTGCTGTAGTTAAACTTCCAGTAATGTTTATTTAGAATCTATTGAAGGGGAAGATACCTCAGTGCTTTAAAATGGCAGAGGCAAATCTCTCTTCTTTTTGTGGCTTGAGTTTAATTAGTGTAATGCTGCATTCACACATACAGGGACTTGCAGGGACCAAGCAGCTGGAGATCATTTGCTTACAGTAAGAGCTGGTGACTTCTGGAGACATGAGCTATGGCTACTATATGTGACTAGATGTGGGTCTCCAGGGATGTGACAAAGCTGAGTAACGTTATGCTAATACGGCGTGACATGGTGCAGTGACTACCGATGGCGGTTAAGACAGTAGACACACTGTTTCTTCTTCCTCCTGGGTGACATGATGCAGATACTGTATACACTGCTGAATTTATATACAAACACAAAATCTTACTAGAGTATGTTTCATTTTAGCATCAGGAAAACTGTTGAGTTCAAATTTAATGAAAATATTTCCAGCCAATGAAAAACCTTATTACTACGGCAACCGGCAGTAGGAACACCAACTTGTGACCTCACAGTACAGCAACTGGTGACTTGCAGCAATAAAATACAAGCTTTTTGTCGCTCATTAATTTTATGAGCGGCTGATAAGTATATTGACGTACACTGTGTGCTTGAATAATGATCAAATGAATGACAGGAACCATGTAATATGTAATTATATTTGGCTAATAAGTATGAAGAAATAAACAAAAATGTCTGATAAAAGGAAAGTTCTCTGGTATAAATTAAATAATAGACACTTTTTGTGGTTATGAGGAGAAAAATAAACTCTTAGCATGTTTTTAAATGTTTTTGGACTACCAACCTGGTCTCTGGAAGTCTTTCTATCTCCATTGACTCCTTGTAGAAGCACTGCTTCCTCCGATTTGCTGCTCTTCATCTCCACAACGATGTCGTCGCTACTGGCCTTTTCCTTAGTGCTGAGGAGACACACAGTGAGAGCTTCATACTACAGACCTTCATACTACATTTCTCATTTGGAACAGGTTGTATAGGATAGCATGATGGATCAGAGTGTGTATTTCTATGCATTTTTCAGCAACAAATTAAGCAGCTCATTTAAGACAAAGAAAACCTACAGATCTTGTTTCCCTGAGCGTCCGCATGCGATCTTGCCCTTCTTGTACATGAAGTACAGCACGCTGCCCAAGACGGCCAGCAGCAGGATGAAAATGATGATGATTGCAATGATGTATCCATTTCCCCCTGGTGGTAGCAATAAGAAAGTGCAGACAGCATTTACAAGCTTCCTGTAACATTTTACATTGAGGTCCCACACCAAAGATCCTAACCAGAAAGTGTATAGTTCTGTCAGGAAGATTCTCTTGTGGTCTAAAACATCTGTTACAAAAATGCTGCCTCCTGAGAACATTTACATTTACCCTTACCCAGAGCAAGTACATTTATTTAATTTATACAACTGACTAGATGAGGAGGTTTAAGGGCCTTGCTCAAGGGCCCCACTGTGGTAATTTGAGATCCTGGGATCTGATCAGTAGTACAGTGTCTTAACCACTGATTTTCCTTCCATAAATGTTCAAAAAGATTCATACAGAGAGCTTCACCTAATGATGATTACGTGTTCATCTTTGTGAAATAACACTTTTTCAGGGGGCTCAGATGATGTGGTGCAGGTGTGTCCAGTCTTATCCACGAATAGCCGGTTGTATGTGTGCAGGTTTTTATTCCAATCAAGCTCGAGCCTCACCTGATTCCACAGTTGATCTTGGCTTTCATTGGACTCTGGTGTGGCTTCTGCTTGATCTGAATAAAAGCCTGATCCTACAACGGTCCTTTCCGAATAAGACTAAACACCCCCAATGTCAATCATCAGCCTCTGAGTGTCAACAAGCTGATGGTATAAAACCAGGATGTATTAAAACAAGAACCTTTAATCTTAACCATAAATTGTTGGAATCCGAGCCTGTCCGAGTTGTGCTCTTAAAGAACATGAATCCACACCTTCAGACAGAAGAATTCTACAGCGCTGTGGCGTACCAAGCTTGAGTACATAGATAGTGTTAGAGCAAGAACATCACCAGACTTGGATTCTGAGCAGAAGAAGTACTACAGTTTGGTCTTCTACTGGTAACTTCTGTTTAAAAGGTTTTAACTTAAAACATAAATGATGCCTAGGATTGTGCAGATGCCTCTTTGAGATGAGGCCAACCATGTGAGGATACTGAGGCATCTAGAGATGTACCAGCTCCAGTTGGACTCCAAGTATTCAGACATTCTAAGAGGAGATGCTAACTACATGTGGTCTTTGAGGACAACATCCTCCTCATCAATATACAATTGTCAGACTGTATATTTATAATCACACTCTCTAGTGCAGGGGTCACCAACGCGGTACCCGCGGGCACCTGGTCGCCCGCAAGGAGCACTTAAGGCGCCCGCGAGGCACGTTCTAAAATAGCACTGGTCAAAATATAGCTCCGCCTAAAAAAAATTTTTCTTGCTGTAGTTTTTGAATAAAAAACGCTTGCATTAACGTAGATTTTAAAATGTCGATATTTAATTTCATTTTATTTAATAAATAAAAAATTAAAACAAAAATGTTTTATGTATATAACGAACTCTGGCCTTTTCTGAAGTCAAATGTCAATATTGCGCGCACGTCACGTCCGACTCCTGACACAAGGAAGTGGTGCAGCAACAATGAGGAGTTAGTTGTGATTTACCCCCCAAAAAATGGCAGAAAAGCGACAGAAAACATACCATTTTCACAGTGTTTGGGAGGAAGAGTTCTTTTTTATGTCAGTCAAAGAAAAGTGTGTGTGTCTCATTTGCGGGACGACTGTTGCGACGGCAAAGCGGCACAATGTGGCGAGACACTTCAGTCTGCGTCACGAAAGTTTCAATACTAACTACCCACCCGGCGGCGCATTAAGGACACAAAAAGCCGTTACAAATCCTTTCATGCAAGTGAACATGACATGCACTGCTGAGCAACTACGTGCTCCACTCCACACCAGCGCCATCACCAGGAAAGCCCAGCAGCGTCTCTACTTCCTACGAAGGCTGAGGAAGGCACATCTCCCTCCCCCCATCCTGACCATGTTCTACAGAGGGACCATTGAGAGCATCCTGAGCAGCTGCATCACTGTCTGGTTCGGGAACTGCACCATCTCAGAACGCAAGACCCTTCAGCGGATTGTGAGGACAGCGGAGAAGATCATTGCTGTCTCTCTCCCCTCTATCACAGACACTTACACCACACGCTGCATCCGCAAAGCCAACAGCATTGTGGATGACCCCACACACCCCTCACACACACTCTTCACCCTCCTGCCATCTGGAAAAAGGTACCGAAGCATTCGGGCCCTCACGACCAGACTGTGTAACAGTTTCTTCCCACAAGCCATCAGACTTCTCAACAACTGAAATGTACTGTACTGAGCACAACATACACACACATCATCTGTATGGACTGCATAGACCCTCACAAAACACACACACTGACACAACATACTGTTTACATGCTGCTTACAATCCAGCAAACTGTTTACATGCTGTTTTGCACACCTTGTCTGCTGTTTTTTGCACAAACTGTCCCAACATTTCAGCCGTTTTTGCACATACTGTACAATATCTCAGCCATTTCGCACATACTATATTAACACATACAGTATTAACACTGGTCGGTCGGCGCTGTTTCTGTGACTGTTTACTATTTATTGTCTTTTGTGTACTGCATTTTTTGTACTTTTTGTATTGTCTTGTAACTTGTATCTGCACTGTCATTGTCCTGCACTGTCTTGTCCTGCACTGTCTTGTCCTGCACTGTCTGGTCCTGCACTGTCTTGTCTGTCTTGTTTGTCTTGTCCTGCACTGTTTGCACCAGGTTGCACAGTTGCACTTTATGTGGCTAAGACTACTTACAAGTCTTTAGCCCTGTCTTTGTTTCTATGTAGCACCTTGATCCTGGAGAAACGTTGTCTCATTTCACTATGTACTGCAACAGCTATATATGGTTGAAATGACAATAAAAGCTTCTTGACTTGACTTGACTTGACTTGACTCTGTTCAAATTGGATGCTGGACAGGTAGAGATAGAAATCCTAACGTTGCAAAATGACCTCCACCTCAAAGCCCATCAGTCTGCATCAAACTTTTGGTGCCTTGTGGACACAGAAAAGTACAGTGGTGTACAGTATGTACAGCAGCTATGAAATTTGCATGCCTTTTTGGTTCAACCTCTCTCTGTGAATCAGCCTTTTCTAAAATGAACTTTATCAAGAACAAACACAGAACACGCCTTACTGATGCACATTTACAAGACTCACTCAGACTTGCAGTGTCAAATTATTCACCAGATTACAGTACAATGGTGAGCAGAATGCAGTGCCAGGCTTCCCACTAACAGACATTTACAGACAAAGAAGAGATAACGTGTTCATTGAAAACACCATAACATTAAACTAAAAATGTTTTTTTGAAAAAGACTAAATTACTTGTGAATATTCATTCCATCATTGTTGTATAAATCAGTGTTAATAATTGTGGAGAATAATTAACATTGACATGTGCGCAGTCTCTTCACCATATTATTATTATTATTATTATTATTATTATTATTATTATTATTATTATTAAAAAGTGATCTGTGCAATTTTGCTCTTGAGGAAGTTTGTATCAAACCGGTAGCCCTTCGTACTACTCAGTTCCCTTGAAGTAGCCCTCAGTCTTAAAAAGGTTGGTGACCCCTGATGTAGTGTCACCCAAATGAGGATGAGGTTCCCTTTTGAGTCTGGTTCCTCTCAAGGTTTCTTCCTCTTCCCTCTAAGGGAGTTTTTCCTCACCACAGTCACCTCAGTGTTCATGAGGATAAATACAAATACATTTAAATATAAGTCTAATATTAATATTGAATTTTTGTAAAGCTGCTTTGAGACAATGTCCATTGTTAAAAACATTATACAAATACATTTTAATTTTGAATTCTGTCTGTAGTCTATGGTAAGGATATCCATTCATGTGTATATGCTCAGAAAGCTCTGTCTCTCAACAAATAATGAAGGACAGTGTGAAAATGAAAACATGGATAAAGCTGAAGTGTGTGATTCTGACACCAAAGCCGTTCCTTCAGCTAGTGAATGGCTGAAAATGTTTTCTTGGTGCAGCATGCACATGCAGACAGCAGTGAACAGTGATAAGGCATGCTTGACCTGTTGGCTTATTAAAGTTAGAGAAATGAGACAAACCTTTTTTGATTTTTTTCGGGTTGGCTGTTCCTGCCACTGAGAAGACAAGGGTTAATGACACAGAGTTACTCGCTCACAAGCACAAGCACAACCACACAATCAGTTTATGTTGAACATGCTGAATGAGCAGGAGGAGCAATAAATCTTATGACTTCCTGTAGAATCGTATCTTCACCCATGCAGACCTGCTGCTCTCTGATTTGCACTGAAATTTCCTTCCAAGCTGAACAAGAAGCTGATGGGAGTCAGTGAAGTGCATCTGAGAACTCTGATTTCGTCTCTTATGCTAATATCAAGTTGTGTGCAAACACACTCGCAAAAAAAGCCTCAACAAAACTGAAGGATATGTCATGTGTATCAGATGGGTTTTATAGTATGAAAAGATCTGTGTAAAAAAATGTGTTCATACTACTGTTGCATGCACAAATTTCGCTCTAGGAAAAATGTTATAATAAATACTCTATGTATTCTATGGTGGCTTGTATACCAAAAAAGTCCAAAAATGTTCTGCTGCAATGCGTTAAAATATCTTTTTTAATAACTGCATTTCCTGTGCCTTTCTACGCTTAAAGCAGCTTTAATAAACATTGCTGGAAGTACTGTTTACAATTTTCATGTATCCTACAGAGGGAAACAGAGAACCTGGAGTCTATACCAAGGAACTGTGGGTACAAGGTGGGTGGATGGGGACTGAAGAACTTGAAGGAAACCCCTGAAGCACGAGGCGGTAAGTGTGCGGATCTTTATGCCCCGCCCCTAATTTTCATGATGGAGTCACTTTGCGTCATTCTTAATTTTGTTTGCTGGTGAAATTTCTTTTTCTTTTACAATCTTTCACGATATTTGATCAGACACTTACCCATCGTCCCAGTTGTATTACTTCTTGTTGTGGTTGTTGTTGTGGTTGTTGCGTTTGCTGTTGTTGTTGTTGTTGTTGTTGTTGTTTGTTTCATTTGAACTAGAAAAAAGCGAACTCTTAAAAAAATCCACTTCCATGATGAAGCGGACATGCGCATGTAAGACTAAATGTGAGCTACTGAAGTACAGACAGACAAACAGCATATTAAACATTTAACAGACTTTGGTTAGTATGTTTAAAGTCCCGGCAGCAGAAACTCACTGGCTTGAATTTGTCGTGAGGTTTCGGTTGTGCCCAGGGCATTAGTGGCCTTACAGGACGCTCTGATGTCAGAAGTGGTGCTGATGGAAATAACACTGAGGACACTGTTCTCCGTCCTGGTGTCCCATCTTCCCAGCTGAGCCTACAGACAACACAGTGTTCAGGGCAATATCCAAAGCACACATTGTAAAATCTTTGATCAGTTTGTGCTTCTAGAAAAACCCTGAAGGGCTTTATACAGAACTTAACACAGTGTTTCACATTCCTGTTTCACATTCATGAGGTTTCCTGGCAAGAATGAATAAAATAAACATAATAAAAATTTTTATTATATTGGGGCAAACACTAAAGGTATCGAATAACTTTATTGTGCTTGTATGGTTTTTCTTAGTTTATTATTATTATTATTATTATTATTATTATTATTATTATTATTATTATTATTAGGGACCAAACACTAAAGGTACAGACACACTATTGTAATTGTATGTTTTCTTCTTCTTCTTCTTCTTCTTGCTATGTGGCTATGTGGAGACTTCTGCGACTACCTGAATGCTTCATTGTTGTTGTTTTTCTTTATAAAGTTCTACAGTGATGAAGGACAGCCTCAGCTACCTACACAGCATTTTTGTTTACACCCCTCAGGCAATCTTCTGTCACTAACAGGGCAAATTTAGACATACATTTGTAAGATCAACTTTAACACCAAACCAACCATAACTTGTATTTCATATTTTTACATGCAGGACAGGTCATTCATGATATTGACGAATTTTACAACAAATCAACTGATAAGCAACTGAAAATATGGAAAGAAACTATAGAAAGAACAAGAACAATAAGAAGTAAAATGACAAATGTGATAAAATGATTTACATGATTTGTTCAATGTAAGACACTAAAAAGAGAAACCCTAATATATCAGAAGTAGTGCATACACTATACTACACTATATTTCTACTGATAGTACAAAACGCCAAAAGATTTTACCACGTGAAGAGTCTCCAGCTTGTTACACAAACCTTTAGTAATGTATTTAGTATGTGTAAGTCATGTGACTGTTTTTTTTTTTTGGTGTACAATGTTCAGTACTTGTTCATCGGAGAGACTCCATTGGATGGTGGGAGTCGGATGTCCTGTTGCACGGCAGCTCACATTGATGGCCTTTTCTGTGTCCAGAGGAATCACCTCCACGCCCTCTGTGATCGTCGGCTTTCCTAAAGACAGGTTAGACGTGTACTACTTAGCTATTTAAGGTTCCACCAGGATGCTTATTTTATGGAAATGAACCAGATGAAGTCTCTTTTCATTTGATTATTGTTAACCTTTTAGGTAAAACGTACCTCGTACACTGACGTGCACAAAGCTGTTTCTCTTTAACTCAGGAAGCTCAAGTGCCACAACTTCACAAAGATATTTCCCTGCTGTGTCAAAGGAGGTGTTGTGTAACGTCAGCACATTGCCTTCCTCCAACAGCACATCGTCCTGCACACATTCACACACAGCTTAGTCTAAACCTTTACATTTATTTACAACATAAAATATGAATGATGGCTTATTCAGAATATGTAATACTTTATCTTAATTATGTTGGCTTTGTAGAAGCCAACATTCTGTTTTCCTATTTAGGCTTAGACAAAAATGTATAAATAGTAACTCCTCCTAGGGCTTTTGATCCACATGCACCAAATTCGAGTATATGTTATAGTTCCTGGTCTGAAGTTTGTTGCTATTACTTTTCTAAGCGATCCGAGTACCGGTGCTTCCAGTACCGGGTCTCAAAGTGGCCTTTTTTCCCATAGACTCCCATTATAAACTTTGGAGGTTTATAACTCTGCAAGCTTTTGAACTTTCTACACCAAACTTAGCCAGCTTTCCTTTAGGGTGATACTCTGAACAAAGATTTAAATTGGTGTACCGACTGGCCTTTCGGTTGTGCCGCAGCCCCGCCCCCAAAATATGCAAAATCCAAAAACTTTTTACAACATGGACATGTGACATATCAAAACACTCAGAACAATGAGGAGAACTTCCTCAGGAGAATCGGATGGCGTCACATGCTCGTCTCCACTTGCCTCCAAATGTTTTGGCACCATATCTTTCTGTCCACTTGCCTCCAAAAGTAACACTGACCCTTATGTCCACTCGCCTCCAAAAAGCACTGGCTCCTTTGCGAATACTTGCCTCGTCAAAGCCAACATCAAAGTTTGCCAACATCAAAATTTGGAAAGAAAATTTCCAAAAAAAAACACCACAGTTCTCTTCCAAATAAATCATGATATCAAACTTTTTTCTGCTTTCTGATATGCCCAAAGTGCTTGTTCATAAACATCTAAAATTTGTATGCGTTATCTTCATAAAAATTCTTTGTAAGATTATCAACAATGGTAACAACTTCTCACACTAAAAGCCATCAGCAACCTGACTAATTTTATATCAGACTTCATTCATTCATTCATTCATCTTCTACCGCTTATCCGAACTACCTCGGGTCACGGGGAGCCTGTGCCTATCTCAGGCGTCATCGGGCATTAAGGCAGGATACACCCTGGACAGAGTGCCAACCCATCACAGGGCACACACACACTCTCATTCACTCACACAATCACACACTACGGACAATTTTCCAGAGATGCCAATCAACCTACCATGCATGTCTTTGGACCGGGGGAGGAAACCGGAGTACCCGGAGGAAACCCCCGAGGCACGGGGAGAACATGCAAACTCCACACACACAAGGTGGAGGCGGGAATCGAACCCCGACCCTGGAGGTGTGAGGCGAACGTGCTAACCACTAAGCCACCGTGCCCCCTTATATCAGACTTAAGGCAATAAAATAATAAATCTTATGTACTTATTGAAAAGTTAATCAAAGAGTTAAAAAAAAGTTAAAAAAGAGTTAATCAAAAAGTTTATTTCAAACATATTATTACCTATTAATCCCAACACATCCATGTCACATGTCCCCAATTTCTTGTGGGTTGTATTTTACCTCCAGCGATCATAGTTGCTCTTTTGCAAGTAAACCCACCATTCCCTTATCACTGAACTGCACAAACTAAAATCTGTGCAAATCAGAAAGTTTACCTTGTACCAAAATGCATGTGTGGACAGAGAGGAAAGGGCATTGCAGGTCAGAGACAGATCCTGTCCTTCATCCAGACTATATGGATTCTCAGGAGTGATCACAACAGGATCCAAATCTGCAAGAACAAAAAGAGCATGAAAACAAAGGACTATATTAGCAAACATGCCACGGTTGCCAGGGTGTTCATTTTTACTCACAGTGCACCATAAGGGTCAAGTTGCCTACGATGCTTTCGTAAGTTGTTGTATCCAAACTGCTGCATTCGTATAAGCCGCTATCTTGTCGAGTCACGTTATGCAAGACCACCATATTCTCAAATGAGTTGATAAGCTCTTCCTGTAACGAAGAGAAGAAATTAGTCAGTATTTTCTACAAATTTATCAAGCTTTTCTCTTGGCTTTCTGATCTACCCACAGTTTATCTACAATTACTGTAAGTGCATCCGTTTGCACCCCAAGTCCACCCCAAGTTTTTCAATACCTCTATTCTTCTATACCTCTATTCTACTAAATTTTAGGAAAAATCAACAAAAAACCTTAGAAAAGAAGTCGTCTCCATACTGATTTGAGTAAGACAATGTGTTGTAACATTAGTTGCAGCACACATGCTGAGGAAACCAAAGGTAGATATTACTCTTTTAATGTTTTAAAAGCTGATCAGTTTCAGAAATTCACAATATTGACAATATTCAATATTCGATATTTTGAAGCGTTAACAGTGCTATTTTTTATACTATGAGAATAAATGATAAATGAAGGAAACTTTCTGTGAAACCTCTGAAAACACAACATTTATGGCTGTGAACTATGTTTCTGTCTTTACCCTACTGTAAGTCAACTGCCTTGACTTACTACTATACTATAAAACTGCAGTATGGATTGGTTGGAATTACAGCATTTTTTTTAAACAAAAGACTTCTTACATTGTTGTGCGTGAAGGATTTGACTGGCTGAGGGTTCCCGTCTCCTTCACATCTTATTTCTACACGGTCACCTTCTTTAACCAGGTGCTCTGGGGAATCCTGGAACACTGTAACTTTCGATGTTGGATCTGTGATGATGACATTAACAGGTATAAAACCTTTATAGTAAAAGTGACAAGAAAAGTCAAGCTTTTCCTGCACTGCACTTTTGCTTATGATGGCAGTAAAATGAAATTAACTCAACACAGCAAAACAGACAGCATTTTCGTGAACCAGCAGGGAGAGGATTTCACTATAATCTGATTATATCCAGCAGAAGTTACATTTGGTGCGATAATGGCTATTTCTGTTTAGTGGTAAATGCGCTGTGGAAACTGAACTACACTTTCAATTCTGAATAAGTGATTAAACATCAGTAGAACACGGAATAATGCAGCTTAGTTTTGTTATGTTCTAGTTATCATTAATTCAGAGAAATATATAAGAAATTTCTTACAGTGAACTGTGATGTTGATCCGTTTGGATTCTATCATTTTCTCTGCCCCAGGAACAAAGTAGGTGACCTCGCAGTAGAATTGTGCACCTATGTCCTCCTTTTCTACTGTAAGGTACAGCTCACTGTGTACTGAGTACAAGCTGTTGGAATTTACAGTCAGTCTGTTCCTCACATCGACTAAAGCAGAGGCAGAGAGACAACAGGTTACAGAATGAAAATCTACATGATGTTTAAGACTTTGTGATGCCGTACTTACCATCATCTGAGGAGTATAAAGGAGCTCTGCCTTTGTACCATGTGATCTTGGGGGTAGGGTAACCATTACTGACCTCGCAGGTTGCAATCTGAAATGCACCATTTTATTTAGTATGTTTTGCATGTTAATTAATATATCACACATGACATGATTTTCCCTCTCAGAAAATCGTTTGACTGTCACTAAGTAGCGCTAAAACCAAAGTCCCGTTCCATAAATGTATTGAAGGCCTTTGTATTTGTTGAACTGCTATTTCATGTGACATCCTCTATTTGAAGTGGTGTATAGAGACTTCTTGTTGTGTTATAAACATGTAGCACACCTTTCTTCAGGACATGGCACTGTATTTAATCATGTGAACATGGATATAATCTGTTACCTTGTTCAGAGTCTCATCAACTGAGGCATAAGTTTCCGCTTCAATAATAGGGAAAGATGGAGCATCTAAAGGAGAAAGGATAGAAACACGTTATTACAGGGGTATTTCCTTAAATGTAGACTCACACCCACACACACACTATATATATATATATATATATAGTCTGGATCACGCTTGGACATTTTCCGGACATGTTCTTGGACATGTTCTGGCAGTTGCGTCTTGTGCCATGTGCTTTTGTTTACATCTTCCCTGTTTATCCCTGCCGGGTTGCACTTCTGAGGCACAACCTCATTCCCCATAACACTCACATGAGCTGCATTTTTTTTATACAGTAGCTGCACTGTCACTCCTTAAGTTACATTCACTGCCTTTGACTTGGTTTAAATATTTGCCAGTGCTATTCATAATCAAGTGCCACTCCTGCAGGGTGGCCTTATCTTACTGAACACTAGAAGTTGTGTGCGTCCCTCTTCAATGCTTCCCTCCGTGTTCACTTGGCAGATGAAATCTCGTGCATCAGTGACTCGTACAGCATTGATTGTCAGAATAGAGCTTCTCATCATGCCTTCCTGAGAGTAAGAGACATTGATCCTCCCTGAGAAACCCGTGCCCCGTTCGACAATCGCCCCGCTGTCGTCTTTCTGGTAGAGTCGCTCTTTGTTGCGACCAACTGATTTCTAAAGTATTAAAAAAATAAAATATATATTTAAATAAAGAGGACTGCAATAGTGCATTAGTTCATCAGCCCATGAATATAGAAAATTTGTTTATATCAGAAAGTTTAAAAATGTTTATGAGAAAAGTAATTACAACATATCTAAATATTTGGCTTACCACAAACCACTGTATCGTCGGTGAACTGGAAGATCCATTTATTTCATATATGCATGGGATCTCTGCCACATCATCCAGGAACACCTCTACCCTGTCTTCCATGCTGACCTCCAACTTGGCCCAGACTGTAGACACACACACACACACACACACACAGTCAGTCAACCACAAGGAAAGTTTTAAATAGACTATCGAACTGCGTGTCAGATGTAAAATGGAATTTAATTGTTGATGACTGATCAGTGATGGAATGAAAACAGAAATTTCCTACATGTGTACAAAGCACATGTGCGCTGTTTTTGCCATCCACAGACAACGTTCCCATAACAAATGCTTGATATGGTGGGAGCACAGCAAAAAAAAGAGTGATAAGTAGCAGAGGGGAAATGCTATGAGTGGAATCCATTGAGCCCACCCATGTGTGTATTAATGTGCAACATTTCAGTGTGTCCCTCCTCAGCCAGAATAAAGGCTTGATTTACAACACAGTATAGTGACCCACTGTTCATGTCGCTGGAAATCTGCTGGTGCCCCCCCCCCCCCCCCCATTATAAGTACCAAACAGCTGGAGACTGTAGATCTAATTGTTTGAGATAAAATATATACCTATATAAAAACACTGGCCATTAAAGAAAGTCAAGCAGATTAGAGATTTGAAATTATACCCGCTGTAGTAAACTTCTCTTCTGATGTTGTTATTATGTGCATGAGTGGCTCTTTAAGCTCACAGTCAACAATGAATATAGAGCTCTCTTTCCCTTCAGCTGGCGCTGCGAGATGGAAACTGAACGTGAAAGATGTCCTTCCATTAAAGAAATTTAATTAGTTTTCCCAAACAAAAGCATTTCCTGTGCATTAGCGACGTTAGCTCGGGACTGGCCAGCACTGTTTTGTCCATCAGACCTGCTCTGCCTCCAGTGAAGAGGAAAAACAGAAACTGGAACATCCCTAAACACAAGGTTGTGTATTACAAAGGCATTTTCAGCACCAATCAATTCTCTTTGATGGTGAACGCACTAAAAGCACTGACGAACGGCACAAAGTACAGCAAAGACAGAGAGGCTTGCTAGTCCACTGACTATAGAATAGAAGAAAAGGAATGTATTAATATTTTGATACATTAAAGTGTCTGTGGCTTTGCATGTAAAGTACAATAAAACATGAATAAAGCATCATTTCACGCTTCATTTACTGTAACACAGCAGTGACCCCAGTGTCAGACCTTTTACCTTTGAGCAATTTACCCCAGTGTTGCTTCTGCTCAGAATAGGCTCATGGTTTTTTTTGGACTGAGGCAAATGAGTAACCCTCTTATTCTGTCTGTACCGACAGGGGAAGAGAGGCCAGAGGAGCGTAATTGGCAACAGCTAGGGAGTGAAAAAAGAAAGTCATTCACGTGATGTTCAGAAAGAGAGAAAAAAAGAAATTATTTAGTGTTTATCACAAACATAAGATACACTACAAGATACATAGTTTGCTTTGTAACACTTTCTATGAAGAACATAACTACATTGTGCCACTATTCATTATAAAGCTATGTACTATGCTGTACAACTAATCGTGATATGTGTTTAGTTATAAAGCAAGGATACTATTTATTCATTTTTACAAGGCTAATGACAAGCTGGTGTTTCAGATTAATTACAAAAATGACAGACACATCAGTAGTAAAGTAACCTTGTGGGACAGGAATGTGTGAGCTACAATGTGTGTGTGCGTGTGTGTGTGTGTGTGTGTGTGTGTGTCCTTGTCATTGTTAGAACTATAGACTTTTTTGGAAGCTGACAAAAGTATTTGAATATGAATTTCCTGTATTTGAATTACAGCATATAAACATGATAGATCGTTCTTTCCTTCTGTAGAGTAAATTACATATTTTTATTTGTAATTGTAATATAAACAAGTACCAGGAATGGATAGCGGAGGTGGATTCAAGCGCAGAAAAACTTTCAAACTAAAACCATAAAACTGTAAACTACGTAGAGCAAAACAAAAGGAAACACACAGACCTATAAAATGAACAGAAAATTACAAGGCTAGACTACAACATGAACATGACACAAGTAAATACTGAAAAACTAAAGGTGACTAAAAAGCGCTAAACAATAGTGAGTTAAATACCTGTGAACATGTCTCATGCATTGGCTTGTGGATGCTGTTATCCAGCAGCGTATCTCAAAAATACAGATTGTATTTAAAATTTGTCAGAGGTGATGTGTCCAGTATTCCCAGGGAAAACAGATATTTAAACTCGAAGGACAAAAAGTCACAGATCGTTCAGAGTGAAGTCGTAATTACAGACCGACTAACTAGCGAAACTGCAAACTGATGTAAGACTCAGACAGAAGAATAATTGTGAAATACCTTGTGGAAGTCCTTTCCTGTTCACACACAGTGACAACTACTGCAGCAAAGTGCATACAGATGTGCAAGCAAATGCTGCAACACCCAGAGAATCCCTGTATATTGCTAAAGCTAAATCTCCTGTGTCTGTAATTTACAGGTTTAAATAGCTGTTTCTTTCTGGGTTGCTGTGTAATGTGGGACTGTGTAGATCCTGCTCAGAGGTATAATGCAAACATACACAAGTGTCTGAGACACCCAGCCTGGATGCTCCAAAATCTTATCCATTCAACATGATCAAACATTCCCTAAATCCCACTTACCCAAAACCCTATATGGACACCATCTCCATTGCCATGTGCTCATACAGAACACTGAACTGAGAGCTGGCGTAAATCCTTCCATGGGCCCCACGTGTACCTTGGCACCGGCCCAACTAAAAAGGAATATACTGTAAGCATTACAGCACTCTAGAGGTGCAACTCTCAACAAATAACATATATAATCGAAATAAAGCTCCTCCAAACTCAAAAGTTCGACTCCAAACTACAGAAATCCCTTTAGGAGTATTTTTGTGATTGTTCTGACAAACATACATTACTTTTTTTTTTTTTTGTGATGCAACTTGCATTGTATTTTGTGCTTTTTTTTTGCAGAGAACTAAATTGAATTGGTAAAACTGCAAGCACACGATTCTTCTTTTAGACTACTACCCATGATAACTGTACGTTGCAGAAATCGGAGGTAATTCAGAATCATGCTGCAAAATCATAAAATGCTGAAGGGTCTGACTAGGCATCATAAATGGTATACTGGTTTAGAATAGCATCCGTGAAATACCACACTCATCATCTTATTTACTCATTTAATCATAAAAAATGCTGCTTATACCACCATTTGTAACCACTTCACACTGTGTGGTGTTATGTTGTTGTACTAAAGCCATACAAACAAAGAATTAGTTTTGGGATTAATAAAGTTATCGTATCTTATCTTAAACACAAACAGCCATATGGCTGTAAATAGAAATTAACAACATTATTCAAAGCGAAGCAGAGTACAAACTGTGCTAAGCGAAAAATATCAAGAGGAGGAACTACAAAAATTTCCTGATGACCTGATAAGAACATGGAGATGAAAACACTGATCATTTATAACCTTGATCTTAGCCAGTATGTTGTCCTTGAAGATCAGCCAATAATGGTCATTTACTCATTCATCTTCTACCGGCGTCTCAGGCGTCATCGGGCATCAAGACAGGATACACCCTGGACGGAGTGCCAACCCATCACAGGGCGCACACAAACTCTTATTCACTCATGCACTCACACACGGACAACGTACAACATACTCAACACTCAACATACGGACATACGGACTCAACATACGGACAATTTTCCAGAGATGCCAATCAACCTACCATGCATGTCTTTGGACCGGGGGAGGAAACCGGAGTACCCGGAGGAAACCCCCGAGGCACAGGGAGAACATGCAAACTCCACACACACAAGGCGGAGGCGGGAATCGAACCCCCAACCCTGGAGGTGTGAGGCAAACGTGCTAAACACTAAGCAACCGTGCCCCCTGCATGGAATTACAATGCAGTTTAAAATATATATATAAAATACTACAAAAACATAAGACATACTGCATAATACTACAGCTGTGCAGAAGTGATTTCAGGACCCGATCCTCTCCACTGCAACCCAACAAGCTAAAATCAAGTCATAATGAGCCTAGTAGTATATGTACTGTAGTAGTGTGCTTTACAGTGGAACTGTTCAAACCAGAAAACATAAACAGCATTAAATAAAATATTTGATGTTTGTGTTTGATTAGTTCATAGTAAGTAGGGTACTCATGTCAACATTAGTATCAGTATGAACAAGTACCAAAAATATGTGCACCAACTCAGTGTGGAAAAATTGTAACAAAGCACAAGTACTCTGTTGCAAATCTTTACCAAAATCACACTGCTTTAGTGATAGATGCTGAACCATCTAAAGTGATATTGAAGGATGTCAGTATGTAAGTATTTGTGTGGAACTGAGAACAGGCCCTGGAGGAAGAGCACTACCCCAAATCTAAAGCTCCAACTTCCTGTGATACTTTGTGTTTTAGAACATCAGGAAGAAGAACAGTATCCTTCTAATAATACAAATAGCACAAATATTTTGCCGTTTCTCTGGTTCTACAAATCAACAGTATGCTTATTCTTCTGCCAAAGAGCCTTATGAAATGGGAGACCTGCAGCTAGTGTGTCATATCTGTAACTATGAGCATAAACACTGTATTCCTGCTGCTGCTCCTGCTGCTGTTGCTACAGGAGGAGTTTGACTAAAAAAGGACTGGAGCTGTAGTCACACACAAACATTTGCATTTTATTAAAGTATTATATATAAATACTAAAGATGGCACAATACCACTTTTTAATGACTGTGTGGCATTACTGTTACCACCCCGAAGCTGATTATTCTCCAATAACAGCACCTTTGTTTTTGTTTTTTTCACTTTTATACCAAAGTGATTTTGCAAACAATTGAAACTTTTGAATTAATTAATTCATAAATTTTTACCACTTGTAGCAACATTTAATGTTGGAGGTCCACAAAACAAGTTCGGTCCTGTTATCACTTTCATTATATCAGCTATAAACAGTTTTTACCTTACAGGCTTTTCTATTGTATCTCACTAACCACAACTATTCTCCTTCTTGAAGTACATATAAATACAAAACATGTAATTTGTTATTAAGAAAACACAATTTGGGAGAAAAAAATGTCTTACGGCTTGAAGATTTTCCTGTGGAGAAAAATATAATGGGAACAGCTGTAACTTTATACTTCTTCCATAAATAGTAAATAGATAGATCAAGGACAATGTGTTTATTTGTTAAATAACACCATTCTTAATTCATTTATGATTAGGGTTAAATTGTGGTGTCCATCATCCAAAACAACATTAAACAGAATTGTGGTATACTTATTCTAAATAAGAAATAGCCACAGCCCTATTGAGGAGATTTATTTGGGAGTGATATCATGTGCGGCTTTGTCATAGCTGACATTTTACTTGTCTAATAATAAACTGTATCAGGTGTGAGTGACATTCACATGGAAAGGGTATGAGATATTTGAAGCAAAGCTAACTCCATGTGATACATTCTATAACCAGCTGTGTTTATTTGAATGAAATCACGCAGATTATCTATGACAGACATTAATCCTCGGGCCTTTTATTGGACAGTTCTGTGTACAATTGTATATATATATCTTTGCTTATCTTTTCCATGGTTCAGTTATTAGGTTTGTCATCTCGCAGCTCTAGAATCACTGATTTGATCCTGAGATCAGGTTAATGCTGGGAGTTTCGTTTGTTCTCTCCATGTTCACATGAGTTCCTCAAGGGCTCTAGAGTCTCCTCACACCTCTTTGCCTATTCTAAAATGCCTCTAGCTGTGAATGTGTTTCACACGCTACCATGCAATGTACCGATGGCTTATCCAATGTGTATACAGTATCAACCCAGAGTAGACTCAGGATCTTATGTTACCATCACATATTCAGAATCTGAAAAATGAAGGCATTAATCTCTAAACAATTAATGGCAAGATTGGTATCAGAGATGTACATGAAAATATTTTGTTGTTTATTCTATGCCAGGTCACTCAGAAATAACTATGACCAAGTAGCCAGTATTTTTCTGCAGAAGCTCCTGACTAGCACCCACTCATTAAGTTGTTTTTGTTTTTTTACCATCCACAATCTTTATCCAAATGATTTGGTCTAATTTTCCAAACTATAAAAAAGTATACAATTTAATTTGTGTAAGAAGGCTTTTAAAAGGCACAAAAAGCAGAATGTTGACTACCTATTCAGGCTAGTGCATAAATACTTACCTGGTAAAAAACCTAATTTGCTAAAGAACGGAAAAGAATACTGAACTGAAATAAAAAATGTACTTACTGTCATTTAATTAATGGTGCTTGCAAAGCAACATTATTACTATTGTGCCGGACAAAACTTCGGCGCGTAACTTGTCCCGCAGCTTTTGTCCTAGACCCATGAATGACGTGTCAAATCGACCGGCTCATTGAGGAGAGGCTCATTGAGGAGACTCCCATTATAAAATTGGAGGTTTATAACTCAGCAAGCTTTTGAACTTTCTACACCAAACTCGGCCAGCTCCTTTAGGGTGATACTCTGAACAAACTTTTAAATTGGTGTATTGACTGGCCTTCCGGTTGTGCCGCAGTCCTGCCCCCAAAATATGCAAAATCAAAAAACTTTTTACAACATGGACATGTGACATATCAAAACACTCAGAACAATGAGGGGAACTTCCTCACATGTATTTTGATGACGTCACGTGATGTCACGTGATGTCACGTAAAAATAAATAATTAGCACAACATGGACATGTGACATCAAAACACTCAGCAAAATGAGGTAAACTTTCCTCAAGAGTATTCAGATGACGTCACATGCTCGTCTCGACTAGCCTCCGGGATTTGCCACGTGCACCATTCACATTTTCTTCAGGAAATGTACGTTCTAGTTATCTCTTGTAATCTTAAATCTATCCATAGAAATCACATAAAACCACTAAACAGGGGATAATTTCACTTTGATATTGTCTGTGATATAAAAAATCTAATGAAATCAAAAATGACTCTGATGCTCATAGTGAAGACCTGTTCAATTCACACATAGCATTGTGTGACTCTATAGTATACATTTGTGGATGAATTCTGACTTCACCCAAAACATGATGGGTTTCCTTTTATGTCTTAAGATTTATTCCTTATGTTGTCCCAGGGAGCGTTTCCTGTCACCTCTGGCTTGATTATTGGGGACAAATCAAAATCTATAAATGGATTTCTGTAAATCTAAATAAATTAAATTGAACTAACAATAGACAATGCTACCAAAAAACAGATCTAATAAGCACCACGGCAGGGAAAAAAGTCTTGAGGACTTATAAGGAAGAAACCTTGAGAGCAAGCAGATCCTAAAGCGGAATCTATCTTACTCTATGCAACATTACAGAGTGGGATACTGATAAGTGTACTATAGCAAAAGAACACAATAATAGCAAAACTTGATCCCAGGAATATTTGTACGTAAATTGGTCCACCTGGGCGTTTTCCTATATTCAGGTAAGGAGGACTGAATTAGGGCTGCTGCTGAAATAAGACTTAATAGCATGGTCTCAAGGCCAAATAAATTGCACCAATGACTTTTATTATTATTTATTTATTTATTTATTTATTTTTTAGATTGCCAAGGCTGAATTTTAGCACTCTACCACTTAGAAACAGCAGGAATGTTGGTATATGACCATTTTTTATGAACAGTGAGAACATACTAATGTAAGCAGCTGCTGATCTCACACACACACTCTCTCATGACAAAAGAAGGAAACCACATCAATGACCTATGGCCTAACACATGGTGACCATTAGTGGGTCAGCCACAGCAGGTTAAATTGTCACGTAACTGAGAGAAGACATTTCAGAGAAACATACATGCTTGAATATAATACATGCATGTTTGTCAATGGGGGTTTGGTTCCTGTCTCCACCCTGTGTGTGGAGTGCTTCGGGAATTTCCTCCAGACAGCCTGTTTTTCTCCCCATTCCAAAGAAATGCATTGTGGACTGATTGGCATCTCTAAACTGTCTGTAGTATGTAAATAGGTGTGTATGTGTAAATAGGTTGTGCCATGCAATGGTTCCAGGGTGTTTTCTGCATTGAGTCCCCTGGGATGGGCCCCAGATTCCCCGCAGCCTTGTATAAGATAAGCAGTACAGAAACGGGGTGAGTGGATATATTTACTGTTTGGAATTTTTTTGTTTGGTATTTTTAATTGTTATTATTTTCACCCTAATTTCTCCCAATTTGGTAATTTGCAAATTTACAAATTGGTAATTGCCGGTTTGTTTTATTATTTCATTTAAAAACTCCCTTGCTGTAAATGACTTCTGTTGTAATTGACTTTTGACTTCATGTGGAGTGTGGTCAGTTTCTCATGTACAGCTTGTTAGCCACTAGTACATCTTAAGTGCACTCAGTGCTGGTCTCTGAGGACTTCCCAATCGTGCCTTGTCCCATGCTCCTCTACTTCCCTTCCATCAAGTTTTCCCACGTTAAAAAAAAAGCCTTGCACTGAACCCTTGTCAAAGCAGGAAAAAAGTATAAATAACTACAGAAGTAGTGTATGAGAACAAACCAATCAGCCAGAATTTGTGCTATGCCATTACATATATTGTTAAATGGCTTCCTCCAAGAAGAATTGGCTATGCAATGAAAATGTCTCAATGGAAGAGAGGGTCTTGGCTCTAAAGATAGCTAACCTCTGAAAGTAATTGCTGCAGACAACATGATGAAGCACAAGTGAGCAGCTCAGTCCTTTTTTGGTGTAGCAGACACTGGCATGATTCAATGAACTGCATTTCATACCTTTGAGCATTCCAAAGGAACTGTTCTTTTGCTGTGGCACAGTGTTTGGCTATTAAAGGCATTGGAATCCATGGATAAAAATAACAAAACACTAGCGTTTTCTTACATTTCAATCTATTTAGGTCTCGTAAATGGAATGCATCACTGAGAGATAAAACGGATTGTTTGTAAAATGACAAAAAGAGGAGCTCCTAGTTTGTATAGAGAGAAATTCTTGCTGTTGTCAGTTGGACACATCACAGCAGACTCAGATGCTGTTCTTGATGGATATTGGATATTGTTTTTAATGAATCATTAAAGCCACTTCAAGTGTGACTGAAAAATCAGGCAGTCATTCTAATATAATTGCTACACACCTTCCCAATAAATAGGTGGCCATGCAAAACAATTGTAATGAATCTCTTTGATTAAGCCAAATAACCGATTATGATATAACTAGAAATAGACAACAAAGTCAAACACATTCAGTTTCATTCTTCAGAGTAACAACATGGGAAGGCTAGGCAGGATTTTATGCTGCTGACAAACAAACAACAGAAGCCAGATATCAAATGAAACTAATTAACACTTTTCTGTAATCATATGCTGACAAATTGAGCAACAAGACAATGCTTCCTGTGCTATAAAAAGTTCTCTAATTTGCTTGCTTTTCCTTTTATTATTTCTTTTAGTGTATTGTGGTGGCAGATACAAACAACCCACAGATAACTGATACATAATTCACATTTCACCGACAAACACACACACATACATATTTGGCATTTCCCCTTTAAGAAGTGGGAGAGTTAGTTAGTTGGTTGATGTGTTGTTCCTGCGCAGGAAGTTTAATAAAAATAAATACGACCATTCTGTTCACATGCAGCAATCCTGTCTCTGTGTATCTTTGATAGCTTACAAAGCTACAGTATCATCTAGCACATTCTATTGTTACTTAGTAAGTGTGCCATATTTCCTTTTGGACCTCTGCCTCAGTATACACAAAGAAATACAGTATATTATTAGTCAGGAAAGACTATTTGTGACACATCCTTTAACACTGAATATGAAGTCTCTGAAGGCTTTGCAAAGTTATTTGCCAAGAATGCTGTCAGCTAGTTCTAGTGGGAGCCAATCCAAAATTGGGACTATTTTGCTGAAGTTACCTGAATTCATGTTTAAAAGTAAATATTTAAGTCCTTTTAAAGTTTGTTTTTTGGTTACACATACATGTGTTTGTTTTTTGACACATACATGTGTCAAAAACTGGTCAGTTCCATCTTCTGTTTTTAAACAAGAATTCTCCTGAGCAATGAAACTATTCACGAAAAAGGCTCTGTAGATCATGCTGGCTTAAAAGGCTACTAATACGTCAGGATTCAGCAGAGACTGGTGTTTCAGGAAGCATCAATTATTAAGCTGAACATAACGATTGGAGAGAGTCTCTACTACTGTACTTCTGATGGAAGGCTAAGTAATCCCCACCGGTTCTATACAATCAACATCCGTTTCCCAAAGACCACTCTTTCAAGGCTAAAAGAATGGAATCTTGAATCATTGCCCAAGTCTTCTTACTATTAAGTATTACTTATTTTTTTGGTGACGCAAAAGACTCCAAGGCTGGAATGTCTCAAAATGCCATAGTGTGCCTTTGCTTCCTCCCAGCAGCCGAGAACGTTTACATTGAAGACATTGTGTTTGGGTGAGAGTGAAGTTTTCTTTTCTAGGACTAGATAAAGAACAGACACCAGATGCTGCACTGTAAATTGTTACGGTGTGTTACCCTGCTGTCTGATATTCCGCTTAAAACAAAGTCAACAGATTCTCCAAAATTGGTGAGGATATAGAGATACATATGCATTTCAATTGTCAACAGACATTAATAGAAGTCAATGGAACTACATAACTGAGATTTCTAGAGGATAGAAAGCAAGGATATGTAGGTGGAGCACATGCAAGACACATTAGGTGGGATTGAATTGATGCATAAAATGCTGGGGGAAAAGCTAAATTTATGACACAGGCACAGTGGGGAGACAGAGCCCCAGTGTTAAACAACCAGAAAGGGCAAAATGCTTGCCATCTCTCCTTAGTGTGTCAGCCAGGATAAGATGACCATTATGGAGATCACTCTATGCCTGAAGGCGAAAAAGGCCTCATAATTCAAGTTCTGACACAAACCTCTAACCCCAAAAGTGTCCACATATAATTGTAAGATCGGAGGTGTGAGTCTGTGCAGATTAGACACGCTGTCTAGACTGGAAAAGAAGACTGTATAGGCGACATTTTCTCAGTTCATCAATCATACCAGAGAGGGACAGGGGTGAACAGGACACACACTACTCATCCACATTTAGCATTTAATTTAAGCTGCCCTCTATAAACAGAAAGATACACAGAGGCAGTACATGGAAAGTATAATACATGGAAATCCTTCTTTGTTACTACATAGCCTCTTCTTTCACCTTAGAAATATTGCCAAGCTGAGAAACATCCTGTCTGTATCTGATGCTGAGAAGCTAGTTCATGCTTTCATGACCTCTAGACTGGACTATTGTAATGCATTACTAGGTGGTTGTCCTGCATCTTTAATAAATAGGCTACAGTTAGTCCAAAATGCAGCTGCCAGAGTTCTCACTAGGACAAGAAAGTATGACCATATAACCCCAATTTTATCATCTCTACACTGGCTACCTGTTAAGTTTAGAATTGATTACAAACTGCTGCTACTTACGTACAAGGCTCTTAATGGTTTAGCTCCCATGTATCTAACTAGTCTTCTAACACGTTACAATCCTTCACGCTCTCTGAGATCACAAAACTCAGGACTCCTGGTAGTCCCCAGAATATCTAAGTCTACTAAAGGCGGAAGAGCGTTCTCTTATTTAGCTCCCAAACTTTGGAACAGTCTTCCTGATGGTGTTCGGGGCTCAGACACACTTTCACAGTTTAAATGTAGATTGAAAACTCATCTCTTTAGTCAGGCGTACACATAATACATCCCATAAATATTGTGCACTATTACACTAGACTTGCACATTCTTATGAACAGCAGATATGTTAATACCTCTGCACTGCTCTTCTCTTTTTCTACCCATCCCGAGACACCCAGACATTGCATTAGCTCTGATCGTCTTCCGTGCGATGAAGTTTTTGGACCTCCGCTGAGATGAGGCCGACTCTGTGAGAATCCTGAGACATCTACAGATCTACCAGCTCCAGTTGGACTCTGTGATACTTGTATATTGTAACCACACCATCTAGTGTCACCCAGATGGGTTCCCCTTGAGTCTGGTTCCTCTCAAGGTTTCTTCCTTTACCAATCTAAGGGAGTTTTTCCTTGCCACTGCTGCCTGAGTCACCTCAGACTTGCTCATTGGGGACAAATACATATACACACATACATACATTCATACATACACACTGTGAACATAAAAACATTATGTCATACACACTTGACATAAAAAAAAGAAAAGAAAAGAAAAACAAATGCTGAAATGCTCACATTGTAATGGGTCATGTCTCAGCTTCTCAACCTAATCAAATTATTCCATGTACTTACTGTAAACCTTGTACACAAAAAGACAGCAGATAAAAGTGTTTTCATGTAGTTTAATGTCCAACCCAAAGCATTAAGAGTGCACATTGATTTTCAATCAGGTAAAAAGAAACATTTTTTATTACATAAGGTCCTAAACTGGGTTGTTTTTCTAACAGTGGTCATGAGCTCACTCCCTTGTGATTTGAAAGCATATTGTTTATAAATGAATTCTCTGTCTTCAAGACTTCAGGAAAAAACACGTCTTATTATGCATTGCTATTATTTAAGACTTTTATTGCCATGGTAGTGGAAGTGTAGCTCACACTACACACTGAACACCGAAATATTTTATTATGAATATAAATTATGAAATAGGGAAATCTTTGTTCATATTCAGATATACATACCATACATTCTTTCCCATGCAGTACAGCTGAATATGACACCAGAAAAAAAATTCTGTCCACAGACACAAAAGGCCACACATAACTGGCCATCTAATCATCGTATGTGCTAGGTTTCAAACGGTAATGACCACTGTCCAGCTGCTGAGGACCATCCCTCAAAACATGTCAAACTTTACTTTTACTCCAAGCTTTTATCCTTGGCCTTCTCAAGGGAATTACATCTAAGGAGCATTAATTCAGTTGTTAACAGGATTCGACTCACACGTGAAAATGAGTGTTTGAGAGTGTGTACAGTTGCCTGACATGGACAGGAGTCCTATCCAGGGTTCTGCATACCTTACATTTCTCAGGATATGTTCAATAATTCCAACAGTGTAAGAAAATAGAAGAGTGTTTGAATTTATTATAGGTAAACTAGCAGCAAAATAGAAGAAAGAAACAGAAAATTAGTTGCTTTGGAATAAACAAGAAATAAACAGGAAACAAAGCCAACAAAGGAGTTGAGCAGAAAATGTACCTGAGAGAGAGAGAGAGAGAGAGAGAGAGAGAGAGAGAGAGAGAGAGAGAGAGAGAGCATTTCTATTATGTCATCTTTGCCCATCATTATTGCTTAAGCAGCAGTTTTGCTTCTGCTGACCAATTGAAAATGACCACATCAGCAAAGCCTCTCCAACAGTTAAACATAGCAAGTCCAGCAGGCATCAGTGCTGTAGGATCACACATTATAGAATAGCCTTTTGATGTAACCACAGAATACTGGTGATGAAAGCAGAGTAAAGCTCACAAAGCCACCTTCAACATCCAAGAACTGTTTAGAGAAATAGGAAAACTGCTTGTTGCAACACATTAGCTGCAGGTTCTGAATCCCACTGCCTACTGCACAACTCGCTTCTACACACATCAGCTGAGGCACATGGTACCATCATATCTGATGGTAGATTTTTTTCTTGCTGGAGGTAGATGGTAGATTTTTTTTTTTACAAGGGTGATTAATTAGTAGTCAACGATAATGGATGATCATTTTGCAATCAGGAATGCACAAGTATGGAAACAATGGAAGAACCAAGCAAAATAAATTCCAGTGCAAAGACATCATGCATCTTACCTGAAATGAGTAACAGTTACCTTGCGGTTACTTAAATATTATCTTTTTACATGTTATGCGAGGACAGAACACCAAACCCTGTGAGCACACCAAAACACTGACAACATTCAATGTTAGATCATTAGAAAATAGAAAAGGATATTGATCATATACTGATTCATTTCTTTTAGTCTATCTATAGACCAAGCTAACTATCATGCTATTATATTACATTATCTACCACAGCTCTATCTTTGAAATTTAGGTTAATGGCCAAGCAAAACACAAAGCACATTGGAGCTTTCACTTGGACAGTAGGTCTGCTATTTATCACAGTGGCCAGGTGAACACAGTGTACAGTTTTTCCATCCATATAGCAGCCCAGACTGCAGCCGAGAACACAACCAATATTCTCTATAACAATACAAAATAGCTAAAATCGATCTTTGTTGTTCTTTTTGGGTGTGTGGTTGGTGAGTATGGGTGTTGGGGTAAAGGTATAGTTGCTGCTTATATTAAATGAGACAAGGCTAAACTTTTTCACCACATCACTACAATGCACCTCTGTATCAACTGTAAATAACGTTACGCATGTGGAAGAGAAACTTAAAGAGAAACTTATCATTTTTAAAGCTAGAGCTGCAGAGCTACAGATATACACACAGACATACACAGATACTATGATACAATCTTTTTAACAAGTGCATAGAGATGTTAATTTACCTTAGTGATCTTGACACAGGACTAAAGGGCTATGAAAACAAAATCACATTTAGCTGGTTGTACAGCCCTGGTTAAAACAAACATAGAGGAATTTCCCGGCTGACTGCTGCATGGCTCCTCACACAGAGCCTCTTCTGTAAGGAAGGGTTTGTGGGTCAGCTTTCATTCTGTACGTTCAGAATAAATGACCTCTTCAAACTAATGGCTAAATCTATGTCTACTGGATCACAAAATTTCTGAATGGCTGAATATGGCTCAAAAATACATACACTGACCAAGGTAAAACACAATAAATGTAAAGTCCTGCAATAAAAATGGCTTAAAGTACATGGGAGACATTTAGCAAAAATGACATGCCTAGTAGGCAGAAGTAGAAAACTGGTTAAGAAGGAAATTAGAATTTGTATTGTGTTAAAATGGCTCAGTGAACAGCAACAGTGATTGTGTTTTCTTTCTGAATGTTCATCTTGAATGGAAAAAGTGGATACCAGATGTAACCAGCTGCTTGTTAATCTCAGCAAGAAATGATGGAGATAATGAAAAAAGAATATACATCCTCAAGGTCGCTAATGACGTCGTCTCAGAAGTTCACCACAGAGGAATACGTGGCCCTTGAGAATGCAATCGCTTTACTATAACTGGACTAGAATTTAGACTCAGCAGATTTTCAGAAGGGACACTAGCAATTTGACCGGGCACTCCATCAGCTTCGTCAAGACTTCTTTTAAAGAGTTTGCTACTGAAAACTTTCTAGCATCTGGCTCTGTTTTTTACAGCACTATACAGTGTTCCTGAGACTGTTTAAAGAATATTAGACAGCAATCTTTACATTAAACAGAACATTCTGTTGAAGGAATTTGGCTGTCCCCATGCACACAGTAATCAATTATAACAGTAAAGAGACAGTCATCTTATATTACTCCAGTTACTGTGGTTAAAAAAGGAATCCTATTTAGAGCTACTTATACACATCTATAATCAAGTGATAATTATGTGGTAATTAAAATCACTCCCAGGAAACCTGAAATCTGGAAATTCCTAAATGACACAATTTTCTCTCACTGACACTCCGGTTACAATGTGTATACTCGGGATGTGAGAATATTCTGACAAATTCATCCAGCAACACAAAGTTCTAGTTGTCGCTGCTCTCTAGTTAGCAGCTCTCTAGTAAAAGAAACTAAGCTCTTCCTGCTCATGTTGAGGTCTGGATATTGTCAAGCTAACATTAACAGCAATTAATTATCCAGACATATTTATACAGTAACATTAGAAGGAAGATATGAAAGGATTTCTCCTTTCTTTTTAGATTTGAGGTGCATACAGATTAAAGAAATATTGCACAAAATGCAGAGAAGTTAATAGAAAGAGGTTGTGTGATATGAGCTAAAATAAATAGACAAAAAAGTGAAAAGGTCTACACTGTATGTTTCAATGGGAGGTAAGCTGCCGTACCATCACTCAGGCTCACTGAAAGCTCAGTCACTGGGAATCTCTTAAAACAGAACACACTGGGAATTAAAAACACCTATGGACATTCTGGGTCATTCCACTGGCCACCTTAAATATGCTTTGAGGCTGAGTAAATAGAACACGACTGTACATTTTTCTCTAATTTCAGTAAAATTGTTTATTTACATAATGCATTAACTTAGTCAAAATAAATAATATATATTCATTTGTTTCTGCATGTTCACTAAATGCTTTCTTTTGCATGAATGAGAGATCACGGAAAAATGGAAATTCATCCAATCATGCATTCTTTCATTGATAGTAACCACTTTATTCCAAGTCTCTGACCAGTAATCTAAGACATTTTTATTACTCTATTTTAACTGTTGAAAATAGGCATTCCAGACA